>NC_087343.1:101371060-101674090 GCF_030014295.1 Loxodonta africana | reverse complement strand
TAAATCCTTCTAAAATGCAATAGGAAAGTTTGTATTTTTTCACTATGATTTATAATTATGTTATGGTGTGAATTAGAGCTCTGTATATGAATTTCTTTGTCCTGGATAAATAATAATAAGGCCTTTAAAATCTAGTTTGCTTGAGGGGGAAATATTAAAAACTTTTTTTTTCACCCTTAATTAATGATTCTCTCACACATCCTGAACATTTTCAGTATTTCTGTTCACAATTGCATTGATTGAACAAAGTAGGAATCAGTTGGAAAAGCAACAATGAGAACTATTTAAGAGGAAAATAATTTTTAAATGGATTAAGTACTAATTTCATAGAAAATTTGTTATGAGCCTACTTTTAGAAATTATATGGTTCTGTCTTCAATCTTTATTAAAATTTCTCCTAAAAAATTTAATTATAATAAACTATTTGTAATAAAAAAAGATTATCTATGTAATTAAAATCAAATTGAGATCATTTAATCATTACATAATTATATTATGCTCATATACAGTTAAATGCCATATATAAAACATGTACTTTTTGGGAGACTCTAAGATAGGGGGGAAAAAGGTATAGGTTGATTTGTTTTACTGCTTCTACTTTTAAAGTTATAGATTCTATTATACACATTTATCATATCACATAATTGCTTAAAATTCATACTTTAGTTGGGAGAAAATGCTGAACAACATACAGTTGGTTATAAATCAGAATAAACTATTTATTACCAGTATAATGCCTTTTCTTTGATGATTTTATTTTTGAACTTTCTATAATTAATTGAACTTTATCTAAAAGTAATACTTCTAAATGTTTAAAAGATATATTATCATTAAAAATATTATTAATCAAAACCAAAGTCTAATTATAAAGAATAGTATTCTTTTCTTAGTCAACCTGAGTGTGTTCTAAGCTGTATTAAAAATTAAGAATGTGTGGATCAGTTTTATCACATAGGCAAGCAGAATGTTTGAAATATATAAATAGCATTATTAAGGATGGATAACGTTCCTTTATACATATCTCAAAAAACGTTGACAATGTTATTTAGTATCTATCACCCTCTGAGGAAGAAGTTGTCTACCTTTTCAGATGTTTCATCAGCTTCATTTATGGAATGTGCAGTGATCGTGGGCTATGTTTATTTGTTTATATGGTTTGACAGATTGTGGATGTGTTTTAAGTAAAATACATTAATCCAGTTTTGAAACCTACTGTTTTTAGAGTTGGAAATTCTTTATAGTTGAAGGGAAAATATATTTCTTATACCTTGCCTTATAGTTTTAAAGATCTGTGTTTTTAAAATCATTCTCCATATTTCAGAAAATGTGAGTCATATAAAATACTGAGAATTCAGTGTTAATTTGATATTTTTTGCCAGCGAAAATCAGATCCCTTTATCCAAAGATGGATTACCATCTGCACTTCATAACCAAAGTATTTGATATTTTCTTTAAGAAGAAATAAAGTTTAGAATATGTGTGTGTATGTGTGTGTGTGTGTGTGTGAGATGTCTAAATATTGACTGTAGATAGTTTTCAACAAATATATTTAAAAAGCTATGTGGAGTCATGGAGCCTGTGGTTTAAACTGCCCCTCCTGCCTCCACCGACTCTACCTTACAAGCTCTGTTAGAACCACGAAAGTTAATTCCAAATTTTGTGATAGATCATCTACCAAATAAGTAAATAAATTAAATTATCAATATATATTCTGTATAGTATCTATATGTAGAATCAATGTAGATTCAGAGGTATTCAAAAACGTTATCGAGAGAGTACTATTTCCCCATCAGAAAGGTAATTTACGTTTTTCAGAAGATAAACCTCCAAAGAAAAAAGTGGGAGGTAAGGGGAAACTTTAACACTAGATGGTGGGTTGAAAACAGAAACTGTCGATGCATTTCCCAATGTGCTTTATGCTGTCTTCACATACTCCTGAGCTCATCTCCCTAGCAGCAAACAAGTTATATGCCCTTATACAAAATTATTTACTGCTTTTTCCCTTCCACGCCAAGGGTCTTGGATGTCATTCTGCAGTTTGGCCTGTAGGTAGCAATCTTGCACCACAAAAACTCTCATTTACTCATTTAGCCTGAAAAGGCTCATACCATTACGGATCTGTTAAATGTAAGCAGTGTTATTTGCATAAATTCCAGACTTTGACGATGGTCTGTGTTCTTAAACAGTGGCCTACGGATTATTCATGCAGTTGTTTGGCCATGAAGTTCACGATTTTGCTCAGAGGTGATTTTATTTTGCATTGCGACCCCTTGTAGTTGGGAGACAGTGGAATAGTGAGATGTAACCTAGATCTTGAAAATCCTGCGGCCTCTTGTCTGAAAAGTAATGCTTTGTTTCTCATATAGTCCTTCAAATAAAAAGAAACCCACAAGTCTTCTAAAATATAGAATTACACTTTTGTACTTCTGTAGTGCGGATTACCAAGGGCTGCTGCTGGAGTCAGCCACTTTCTCACATCCAATGAGGCAATGCTGTTTGCCTCTAAGAACCTTTACCCTTTTGGACTCGTTTAAGTGCTAGGGCTGCTAACCAAAGGGTCGGCAGTTTGAATCCCCCAGGCGCTCCTTGGAAACTCTATGGGGCAGTTCTACTCTGTCCTATAGGGTCGCTATGAGTCAGAATAGACTTGAAGGCACTGGATTTGACTGGAATCTCATTTCCATTAAGGATAGCTAAAAGCCAAAAGGACCGCCGATACTATTGGGACTAGTTCCTTTTCAATAAATGTTAAAGTGCCATTGCCTATATATTTTTTAAATGGCAAAGAAAATAATTTTCTGCCTTCTTCTCAGCAGAGTTTGGAATAACTGACAGCAGTGTATTAATTCAAATAGTTGCAGTGTGTGTGTTCCAGACCAAAATATACCTTTTTTTCTAATTTCTGCATTGAAAAGAGTACATGATGTTTTTTTAGAACTATAACTTTTGATTCGTTTCAGCAGAATAATTCCCCTTTGTTAACAGGGATACTTGTCCAATTTTAACCTACCTTTGTTCAAAAAAAAAAAAAGTTGTTTTTTTTTTTTTGTTGTTGTTGTTCCTTCATTTCTTCCTTCCACATCGGTTGAGTGTCCACTAAGTGGTCAGGCTGTGTTCTAGACTAGGATTCCAAATTGGTTAAGATCTGACCCCTGAAAGGAAAACAAAGATGAGGATGGGCTCCAAAGAGAAGGAGATATTTCAGCTGGGTTTTAGAGGATGAATAGGAGTTTGACTAGTAGAGAACGGTAAGAAAGAGCATTTCAGGAAGAAGGAACAAACAACACAATATTTATTCATTAGCACTAATAGAAAAGGTGTAATTAGCACCCAAAATGATAATTATCACTTCCAGAATAAAATCTTTCAGCTTTGTTCCATTTCATTATAAGAGCTTGGGCTGCTAACCCAAAAGTCAGCAGTTAAAATCCTCCAGCCATTCCTTGGAAACCCTATGGGGCAATTCTACTTTGTCCTATAGGGTTGCTATGAGTCAGAATCAACTCAGCAACAATGGGTTTGGTTTGATTTGGATTGAAATATCAATTAATGAATTACTTGTGAAAAGATTTATATTTTGTTGCAGTCATATCTTACTGAAGGGAGAAATGAATTTTAATTAGCCAAAAATTATCAACACATTTTACTTTCAAGTAATATGTCATACTTGTGAATATTTAATTTAGTGATGTTTCTATAGAGTTCAAATCAGTCTTGTGTATATTTCTTTGCTACAAAGAGACCCACTGGCATTATAGAGAATAGAACTTGATTTATTTCATGGATCCTTTGAACAAATTATTTCTGAATGATTGCATTTCTTAAGATGAAAAAATATATTTAAGTGGGAGAGAAACTAACCTTTGATTGTCACCACGATGTCAACATATTTCAGACTGCCTGCATTTTAAGTTTAAGCCATTGACCACATTGACAATACAATGAACTTTATTTTCATAAACTTACCCCCCATAGTCTTAGAAATTGTACGCCATCAGTTACCACCTATGTTGATAAAACTTGAACTGCTTACTCTTCTGAAGTTTGAATTTAATCTAGTCATAATAGAAACTTACGGCTGTGATTGCGTTTTGGATGCATCATGCCTACTTTTTGTAATACCTTGCGAAGGCTATAGAGTGCAGTTTCAGGAACAAGAAGAGCTTATTGTTTGTGAAGAGTAGGCTTTGATTCCATGGATCAGTGGTTATTAGAGCTGCAGCTGGTTCACAACACATATTCACATCTTAAGTGGGTAGATAGAGGAGTTATTTTCTCACGGAGTGACTCCCAGAGCTGGGGAGGGGGTTTCAGAAAGAAGTAACCTGAGTGATGAAGCAGTTTTGAACAGACTGATGAAACTGGAACAAGAAAACTAACTTTAACTTATGTGGTCTGGAGGCGTCTTTGTTTCATAATGTTACACATTTGATTTTTAGATCCTTCTTTATTTTTCCAAGGCTTTTGGTCATAAGATTCATGACATTTCTTTAAGAGTAGATGATTTACATGGTGGTTATAATTAGATACAGGCAGAGTTTTAAATCATTTTTAGTGTGCTCTTTTCAACTCTGCAAATACTCTTTCTATTAGCTACAAATGTAGATCGTCTGACAGTCCTTCTCTCCACCTGCTCACCCCCTCCCCCAAATCCAGGCTTAGTCTAGGATACCAAACAGGTGAAGGACCTGTTTCAAGGGATCAGTTCTTATCTGAGCTCGATGAGGCTGAAGTTGCAAATGAAAATAGAAGAGTGGAAAACAGGTGCTTAAGCAGGTGTGTTTGTGATCTTGTGCCATTACACTGCTTCTCAGGGTTTTAGAATAATCACAGGAAGCAACAGAGCTCCGTCTGTTGTAGAGAGACCTGGGGCATCCTCACACCAGGACTTACCCTGTGGGGGGATGAACTTGACTCTATGGGAATGATATTTCCCCCTCGCTCTAATTTACCCCACCCAAATATATATGCAAACACATACATTCAATCCTGCCTTTTAATACCATCAATGAAGGTTTTCTTTCACCCCCAGAGTTTTGTTTTTGTATGTGGGACACAAGATTCATCTTTGTTGTCGGTCAAACCTCACTGCTCCCATTTTCAGAGGAATAAAATGGATACATCTCAGAACTAAGAAAGACATTAGGAGTTATGATGTGAAAATATCCTTATGACAGAAACAGAAGACTAGAAAGAGACTTGGACCTGGCACCACATAGGAAAAACAGCCTTGTTTCAACAGTTAAAAAATAAATGGGGCCTACTTTTGAAAACTGAATAGTTATTACATTGATTAATAAGATCACAACAGCCAGCTGCTTGGCAGAGTGTGTCTGAGTGATTTCTAAGAGCAGTGTTTCTCAAACTTTGGTGTGCACATATATCACCTGTTATCTTGTTAAAGTCAGATTGTGATCAAGGGTAGAGTTCCCAGGTGGTGATGATGCTACTGGTTGGAGACTCTACATTGAATACCAAAAAAACAAACCCATGCTGTCAAGTTGATTCTGGACAGAGTAGAACTGCCTCATACAGTTTCCAGGAGTGCCTGGTGGATTCGAACTGCCGACTTTTGGTTAGCAGCTCTTAACCACTATTCCAACAGGCTTTCCTCCACTTTGAAAAGTAAGGTGTTAGATAACAAAAATGTCCATGGTCTAGCTTTGTGGCTCTCAAACTTTAGCATATTTCAGGATCATCTGAAAGTCTTATAAAAACAGAGAGAGCTAGGTCCCACCCCCAGGGTTTCTGACACCAGAGGGCTGGGATGGGGCTCAAGAATTGGCACTTCGAGCAAGCTTACAGATGGTGCTGATACTGCTAGTCCTGGAACCACACTTTGAGAACTATTGGTCTGCGACAGTCCACACTACTTCAATGAGTCTGACTTGATTGCTCTTGGATAAGGCCCACGGATAGTGTTTTTTTTTAATTGAACTGTTCTCAAATTATTCTAACGTGAAGTTGGGAGAGAGAACCCAACTGGGTTCCTTCCCCAGAAGGAAATAAACTGGGAACCAGAACCAAAAACCACACCCAGTGCCATCAAGTCGATTCCAACTCATAGCGACCCTATAGGACAGAGTAGAACTGCCCCATAGAGGTTCCAAGGAGCGTCTGGTAGATTTGAACTGCCGACCCTTTGGTTAGCAACCGTAGCACTTAACCATTATGCCACCAGGGTTTCCATAAATTGGGAAAGGAAGAACTAAATCAAGACAGGGGATAAAGACATATTTTTTAGTCATCAATATAAAGTAAAACTTTTGAATGAAGGACATTCAGAAAAGTGTTCCTACAACTGGCAGTTGGGGAGCTGTCAAGGATTTCTTTGAGCCTGACATCCTGACACCCTTCAATCCATCTTCCTCCTTCAGTGCCTTCTGCGTGCCTCTTTGTCACCTTAGACACAAGGAAAAGCAGACTTGTGAAGTGGTACCCATAGGATTTTAGTGCTTTGGAGTTGATAAGGGTATCTGTAGAAGTAAATTAATGACAGATAAATAGGAAAGGTCCACACATTTGGTGAAATATTTTTTAAATGTCTATATCTCCCGAACTCTTTCTTTTAAGGAGCAAAGAACCTAAAGCCTCACCAGATCCCAACACCACACTGACTGTAGTGTTAATGGGGGAACAGCCAAGAAGCAGAATGAGGCAAAATACAGGAGGAGGGTGATCTTTCATAGTCTGTTTTACCACTTGGTATCTATTCTATTTACAGTAGTACTTCCAGCTAATCCTTCTTCTTTAATATTTGGAGACATAAGAAAAAAGAAAAAGAAAAAAAAGCCCTTTACTTACACTGCAACATCACCTCTCTTACCTAAGTAATGAGCCATTTTGCCTCATTCAGATGTGCTGGTCCTGTATTGCAAATTCAGAGTCCATTTCAAAGCAATCTCTCCCTTATATTTACATGACCCTTCTAAGCTTTTGTATCTTCAGCTTTAGCATTGAGTATTTTGTTTGTATTCTTATTTTCTTCACGTTGTTGATGTTAGATGCCTTCAAGTTGTTTTGACTCACAGTGACCCCATGTAACAGAGTAGAACTGCCCCATGGGGTTTTCTTTTGGCTGTAATCTTTAAGGGAGCAGATTGCCAGGTCTTTCTGTGGAGCTGCTGGGTGAGTTAGAACCACCAACCTTTGATTGGCAACCAAGCATGTAACTGTTGTGTCACCAGGGTTCCTTATTTTCTACATAAAGCACTGTAAATTTCATGTAAGGATGTACAATTAATGGCTCCCATCATTAAGAGTATATTTTTTTGAATGAGATTTAAAATAAAACCTTACTAATTAGAACTAATTATGGAGAAAGGGCTTTATTATCTAACCCTAATCTACTATTCTTAACCTTAATTCTTAAATATAGTCCCTCCCTAATCCACGCATTCATCTTGTCTTCCAGGTCAGAGTTGGCAGTTGGCAGATATTGCCTACACCTTTCCACTTCTCCTCTTTCTCATAAAAACCAAAAAACCAAACCCATTGCTGTCGAGTCGATTGCGACTCATAATGACCCTGTAGGACAGAGTAAAACCACCCCATAGGGTTTTCAAGCAGCGGCTGGTAGATTCGAACTACCAACCTTTTTGATTAGCAGCCAGAGCTCTTAACCACTGCACCATAAACTGATCATGGTGCATGTACTTATACGCATACTCTCACACGCAAACACAAATATCATAATCTTTCTCGACAAAACACTTCATCTAGTCTCTACCAATTGTTTAGAGTTATTTCTTGAGATGAGCCCATTTCTTTGGGATGAACCTAAGTCTTTGAGAATGTGTCTCTCTTCCCTACTAGGGTTTGGTTCTCTAAAAGATGAAGAACAGGTTGCATTTGTTTCTCTATTCTGTTCAGGATCTGGTTTTATAGATGGCTTTGTACATAGCAGATGCTCAATGTCAATGCATTTTTGTTGAATTTTATTTCGTAGACTAGTCTTAATTGGCGAAAAAGTATATAGAATCTTTTACGTGTATATTTCATTATTCTTAATGAACAGTATTTCAACTAACAGAAAACAAAATGTAGCTAAATAGAACTGCCCTGAATCAAGAATGATTTCTGGCTAATTTAGATATAAAAAAAAAAAAAAAAATTTAATATATTTTTTTATATAGCCTAGCTAAAATAAAAAGAGGCTTTCAAAATCCAAAGTAAACACCCCTCACCGTTTATACTGTAATAATGTTCTTTACTGAACCCTTTAAAAAAGGCAAAATATCACTTGCAACTCTAAATTTTCATAAAACCTGACTTAGTAGACTTTGCGCTAATGTTTTTTCTCTGTTATTTCTATCACGACTTAATAATAAAAACCAAGTTGCTAAATCCACTTCATATATTGCAGTGCATAAATTCCAGTATTTTGCAGTTGCAAAATTCTGCTATCATGATTATTAGAGATATTGTTTATTCATAAGATAACATCCATAACCTTCACTTTAAGGAAGAAGATTTTAAAAGTAGTTATATTTGTTCTGTCCTTATCATATTGGTAAAATAAGAAGGACTTGTTTGTGGCCCTTTTTTCCTTGATTTTTCCCAAAACACATTACTAATTAATAACTTTGCTGAAAATCTAAATAAACCAGAAAGATGAAATAAAGTGAGAAGTTGAGATGAGGAGAAAAGAATTGTCGTTGTTTTAGATGACGCAATCCATATGTTAGTATTTACGGAGGAGCTAAAGTAAAACACGTCCTTTTACGTAGCTACAATGTATAGACCTTGTGTGTGAGAGAAGCCGATAGAGATTTTCATGTGTAGGGAAACAGATGAAATGAAGTGAGACGCTTTCTTTCTCAATGAGTTTCCCTAATGTCTTTGCGGGGGGGAAAAAAGACCTTAGCACCTTTTAATTTTGCAGCTGTTTTTACACGTTTATTTCCTCTTCTTTCCTCCCACATTTACACAAAAACCTTCTCAAGTCTCTTTTAAGCACTGCTGCAACTAAACCAATCCTAAGTGGCAACCACTTCTAACAACGTTGTGTGTGTCTGTGTGTTAATTAGCTTCAGTAGATTCTCCCCCCGGTGTGTGGTGGAGTGTTGGTGGGAACTTTTCAATGTGCAGAGAGTGCTGAGGATTTCGTGTTTATTTTCATGTATTGAGGCAAATTCTCAGTATGTCTTCAAATTATCTCCTTGGGGGTGTTTTTCCTGAGCTAATCCTGACAGAATCTTTCTGTCAGATATGCCCATCATCAAGAAAAGTAGAACAGTGCACATACAGGAATCTCTGTGCTTGGGGCTGTATGCAAATTTAATGCCCAGCTCATTTCTGTTTCTCTTACATGGATGACAGACATTTTAACAATGTGTTCCACATTTCCCTCTGGGAATCCAGTAGGATTCCTATATGTATATGCATGCATATGTACATCCATTCGGAATGTATCTTTGAATACAATATTGGAAACATATATGCACACAAATGTGTTTATATATGTACATATAAGCACAAGTAATATAAGTACTGTAGATATTGGGATGCATGTGTGAAGATGGGAAAGAGTCAAGCAGCTCTTGATCAGAGATGTGTCTACATCCCAGGGAGACTAATCAGCTGCTAAAAAATGGATAGGGTAGAAGAGATGATAAAATCTATACTGAATATAATTCCACAACATTTGGGGTGGGAGTTGTGCCACTCTGAAACAGTGAGTAGCAACAGCATAGAAAATCAGCTTTGTTTCTCAGCTATTCTGAATGGGAAAAAAATTATATCCTAGGAGCTTTTCCAATTTAAGTGCTAATCTTCATGATTGACCGTAGATTTGTGATGTAAGTTATCTTTTGCCACCATTGTAGCTGAGGTTGCCAACACATGAAGTACTTGTTTTGCAAAGCTATTATTTCTCAGGGGCAGCTTTCCATCCTGGGGGTGTATCTTTGAATCTTTGTCTCCATTTCCGGTGAACTGGGCTGGCAATGCTAGAAGGACAAGGGAAGGGCCCATCTGCTTCTCTCCCTTAAGCTTAGGTGCGTGCCAGGCAGTGAACGCATGCTTTTCTGTCTCCTAAGGCACTTCGGTGTCAAAGATGCTTCCCATTTGGAGCACCTACTCTGTGCCAAGTCCTTGGCTGTTTTCACTAATGTGGCCATACCAAAGAATGGCACTCTCTATCAACAACCACCCTCTCCCAACAACTTGTTATTGTTGTTAGTTGCCACCGAGTCCATTCTGACTCATGGCGACTCCATGCGTGAAGACTGGAACGGCTCCATAGGGTTTTCAAGGTCGTGACCTTTCGGAAGCAGATCAGCCGGCCTGTCTTCTGAGGTGCCTCTGGGTGGGTTCACAACCTTTCTGCTAATAGTCGAGCACTTAACCATTTGCACCACCAACAAGGATCTATCTCAAATAAACACAGACCCTTAGTAAAAACAATTTGCTTGATATTTAAATGCAACTTCCAAACAAATTCTCTAGCTACCTTCCAGATTGCCATACTACCTATATAGATATTAGGAGATATTGCTGTTTAGATTATATTGCAAATATTAGATTATTTCATTCTTACAAGAGTACTTGTGAAAGTAGTCCTACTTCAGATGTGGAAACTAACTCCAGGGAGTTTAAATCACTTGCCCAATGACACAGGCTGGTAAGCCTTGATCAATCCAGGTCTGCTTGATTTCTTAAAAAAAAAAGAAACCCCATTGCCATCGAGTCGATTCCCACTCATAGCGACCTTACAGGGCAGAGGAGAACTGCCCCATAGGATTTCTAAGGAGCACCTGGTGGATTTGAACTGCCGACGATTTGGTTAGCAGCCGAGCTTTTAGCCATTGTGCCCACCAGGGCTCCATAAAAGTGATGCTCTTTTCTTTTTCCCAGCCTAAAATAAAAAAAATAAAGAGAAAACCAAGGAATGACAGGGAAAGAATGAGAGCCTTAAGAAATGTAGAGCACTCCAGGAGATCAAAAGCTGACAATCAAATGGTCCCATAGGGGTCAAAATCTCTTTGCACATTATAAGCTCTTTTCTTCGAAGATCCAAAGAAAGCTTTTCTCTCACACCCACTTTACCTGGCCCCTAGCTTTGCACCTCAGCAATGAGAAAGGAGAGAAGGCAAAGCTATTTGTCATTTCTCTGCTCCTTTCTGTATAGTCCAGTCTTCGCAACTGCATCCTGTTTCTCCCGTTAGTATAGTTTCGCGTTCTTAAAGGAGGTTCTCTCTTCATTGCTTCTTCCACTATCAGACGTACTTGGATGACTCCTAGAATCCCCTGAAGAGTTGGGAAAAGGAGATTTTTCTCAGTAATTTTTTTATATTACTTTAGTTTAAGATGGGTGTCACTTTGAACCCAAATCAGTTTTAACATATAGGATTCATTTATAGTGATTCAAGGTTGATTCAAAGGACTTGGTTTTGTATCCCCCGTGGTGGTCAGATTCAGCCATATTTTCAGTGCTTAGCCTGAGGTCATTACTCTATATCTCTAACACCAGAGGATATAATTCAATACTTAATAGAGGGTAGAGAAAGTCCTAAAATTTGATTTGTGAATTACTTTCTTTCAATGAAGAAGAATGAGTATTTATTGAGCATATATTTTTATTATATACCAGTCAGTGTGCAAACGTCATCATGTCATCTTTATAATCATCTTTTAAAGAAGGTGCTGTTATTTTATCATTTCATAGAAAAGGAAATTAAAGCTTTGAAAGAGAAATTTGTCTGAGATCATAGAGTTAGGAAGTGCCAGAGCCAGGCTTCAAACCCAAGGTGTGGGCTGGTGGCATGCCTCTCGAAGCCTCCCAGATACCCCATAATCTATGTCTATAGAAAGTGAGTTCCTATTCCAGGGAGGCCTAGGCAGCCACCTGAGAGGGATCATGGTGGGCAAAAAATGTTTCACAAGTCGCTTCTATTATTTTTAAGTGTGTATGACTTAGCCATCCTATCCCAAAACATTTTCATGCTTATTTTACATCTTTAAATAATTACTACCAAGAAAATAAATATCTCCCACCTTGTTTACCTTTATCTCTACAAACCCTGAGCAAACTGCTGTGTAAACTCTGGAGTCTTTTGGTATTCCAGTGTGAAAACTCAACTGCAGAGAAAATCTTATGTGTTGGCTTAATGTCCTCCTATTCTGGGTGAGAATGTAAAGCAGAATTTGCGGGTAGTGTGACATTTACCCGGTGGCATATTTACAGTTGATCATAAGACTTTCTGGAGACTCAGCCATGATAGCTTCAACTTTGGGATGATAACAAAGTACCAATACTGGTCAAAAGCTGAACACATTTCAAAAGGTTGGATTTTGAGCTCTTGTATTTCACTTTGAGGTGTGTATTCATCTGGTAGGAGCCCTGGTGGCATAGTAGTTAGAGCACTCAGCTGCTAACTGGAAGGCTGGCAGTTCAAACCCACCAGCCACTGCACAGGAGAAAGATGTGGAAGTCTGCTTCCATAAAGATTTCAGGCTTGGAAACCCTATGGGGCAGTTCTACTCTGTCCTATAGGGTCACTATGAGTTGGAATCAACTTGACGGCAATGGGTTTTTGGTTTGGATTCATCTGGTGTCCTGGCGCCTAGCACCTGGAATGCTCAGTTGGTTCATTGATTGGCAAATGAGCAGGACAGCATATATCTTCACAATATTCCGTCCTCGATAATTCCAGAGACATGCACACAGGACTAGTTCTAGGCAAAATTATGATGAAAATTTTGTTTTTAATCATGCTATACAGCTTAGAGAATTTTAACAGCAACACCTCTCAAGATCCCTTCAACCATCCTCTGACAACCCAATCATCATCATCTTCTTTGCCCAGTAACAGCTTATGGCCCTTTCTCTGTCTAAATCTATCACGCCTACCCCCAAATATATACTGCAAAACACTCTTGACTGTTAAGATTGCAGCAATATTAATCATGCATTTTATACGCTTATTTATCCATTCAACATTTATTTTTTGGTACTTCATATCTGGCATCATGCTGGGTGCTGGGAAACGGGTGTAATATTCTAACAGAGAATTTCAGGTTCAGACAGGTAAGCGCTTAAGGTGGTATACTGGAATGTCCTCACTACCCAGATTTTTTTTTTTCAATAAATTTTACGGGTTTTTCTTGAGGTGACATTTTAGCCATTGTTCAACAACTCTAATGCAATGAGTCTAATAATTCAGTCAAGAGTTGTCTCGGAGACCCAAGAGAAAGCTCTTGCTCCTACATGCCTCTCACCTGTCTATACATTATAAAAGTTCACAGTTCAGACATTGTCAGTTATAGAAATACCATCATGAGATTATTATGGACTTTGAAAAGCTCTTATGGAATAATTCACCATGAAACAGAGTTAAATTGAAATACAGTAGTCAAGTTACTGTCCTTTTGGAGCTAAGGTTAACACCTCTGTCTTAAGGAAACTTTGATAACTTCCATAATATTCTGCCATGAAGGATGATGGGGAAGTGTAAAGTGTGGTGATGGCGCTGCTGTTGCTTCTGTGACATTTGGACAACTTAAACCATATGGCCTGAATGTAACTCTAGATAAGTGTATAATTTTAGGTTGATTTTGTTTCAGAGCACTTGGAGGTCTGTTTGAATTAGGAGCCAAATCAAATCCCAAAAACAGGTGTATTTCCAAAAAAGGAAGGGATATGTGTTACAGATGACCCAGTTAGCAAATCACAGCCTTAAATCAAATAGTGGTATGTGAAGGAATGTTTAAATATCATTGCCAGAAGTCCTGTCCAAAAACTATGCCTCAGGATATCTGCCTTTCTGATTCCTTGCAAGCATAAAGTAATGGTAAATATTATATAAATTAATACTTTCCCCTCACATGAGCATGAAGAGTAATCTGATTTGGAAGCTCTTAAATTAAGACTCATTCCGTTTGAAGAGATGGCTGGTCAGTTAACGAGCGCCCCAATCTCTACCCTCAAACCCAAATTCTTTGGATTTCAGAGATTTGCTTTCTCATCCCTCAGACTAAAGAGACGCTTAAAGAAAATTAGCTGCAGAAACATGGAAGCAGGGTCAACTCTTTTGACCCATTTTTTTTTAAGTTGTACTTAACCATGTGCCAGGCTTTGTTCTGGGGGCCTTATAAATAGTAACTCATTTAATCTTTATAACAATCTCGTGTGATAGTTACTGCTATTATCTTCACTTTACAGATGAAGAGACCAAGGGAAAAAGAAATGGAAGTAATTTGCCCGGCGTCCCATAGCTGCTAAGTAGTGGATCTGCTGGGATTCATACTCAAACAGACAGCCTCCTAACTTTGTGTTCTTAACCACTGTGTTCTACTACACCCTGGGGATAGATTGACTCATTTTACTCTGTCAAAACCATAAAATCTTCCTGGAAAAAGATTAAAAGTCAGATGTTCAACAAGAAGATTTGCTTTTAGGGAAAAGGAGTGCTCTAAGATTGGCATTACTAATAGCCCCATGTATACTTACAGCAGAGCATATTCCCAATCAAGATCTTCTTTGGCTTCGTGGGGTAAAAATGGCCTCATAAATTTTAAGTCCATGATTTTTAAACTGCAGAACAGAATCTGAGAATTACCTTGCTTCTCTGTTTTTTTTTCTAAAAATGGATGTTATAAATAGGAAAATGCAAATCTTATTAGCCCCAGTTTTTACAGGAAACTAAGGTTGCTTCCTAGGACAAAACCATGAGCAGTCAGGTGGATCTTGTAAATCTGTTCCAAAGACAAAGGCTCAGACTGTGAAATCATAAAATCACTAGGGAAAGGGAATTTCATAGTATAAAACTTCCAGCGTTAACTCTCAACCCTGAGTGTCTTTTTAAAGAATCTGAGTTGATTTCAGCCACCATGGTAACCAGAAAAGCACAGGAGACTGGAAAAACTGAAGAAATACAGTTAACAAAAGCCCCTCAACTCTTAAAGCGCTTTCTGTCTTTACCATTCAGTCTGCTGCTTAACGACACAGTATCATGTTTTATTTATTAAATTGGTCCTATATGTGTATTTTCTCTCCCCAGCTGGAGGTAAACCCTCGAGGACCGATTAGTACTTTGTGTGCCTTTAGTCCCACTTGGTGACACAGTAGAGACGTACAGATGGATTCATTCTTTCATTTATTTCTTCCCATAATCCAGTGTAAAGAACTGTATAGGGGAAAGGGAAAGAGCTTTGAAGTAAGACAGGCCTAGATGCAATCATGACTCTACTAAAACTGATAATGATGGTATTGTGGTTGTGAGTCGTCTTGGGGATAACTGCACTGGCAGAAGCAGCCTTCTTAGTGGGCACGTATTACGGATCAGGCATCCACCCAGTTGCTGTACTTAGCACCTCCACTCTTGACAGCCAACAACTTTATAGATTAGGTCAGTGAAGCCCAGAGACGTCAAGTCACTTGTCCACTGTCACAGAGCTCATAGGACAGAGTAGAATTCACTCCCAGGTCATTCTGTTGTGCCCCTTTCCATCACATTTCTAACCTTAAATGAGTTATCTAACCTCTCTGACCTTCAGTTTTCTTCTTTGTTGGAATGGGGAAACTCATTCGTACGTCACAGGGTTTTGTGAGACTAAAGTAAGAGCATGTAAGAAAAGGGTCTATCACTGAGCCACTTCCCTAGGAAACGGTAAAAATCAGTTTACCTTCCCCTTCAAAATCCCTTTCCCCACACCCAAGTCCTAGAACCTGTGCTAACTAAACTAAGAAGTCCTGGGTGATACAGGACCCTGGGTGGCGCAGTTAACATGCTCAGCTGCTGACCAAAAGGCTGGAGGTTTGAGTTTCACCTTGGAAGAAAGACCTGGAGATCTACTTCTGAAAATATCAGCTATTGAAAACCCTATTGAGCAGAGTTCTACTGTGATACACATGGATCCCCATGAGTCAAAATTGACTCAATGGCAGTTAGTGGTGTGGTTGTAGTGACAAGGACCAGTAACTGCACATTATCTCCTGATTCAGTTACTAGGTCTCCCAGTGAAGTTCTATATTGGGAAAGATTATTCGGGGTTAGATTGTTCCTGGAGAAACTAAAACTTCTGAAAGAGGAAGACAGAAGAATGTTTTTCCTGACTTAAGGAACTGCCAGGCCAGTCAGAAATGAGTCCTGAGTGAAGCCATGTTAATAGTATGGAAAGGGACTTCTTTCAAAGGTTCCACCTGCTGCATTCTCACCCCTTGCCACCTGTCCTACCAGAGATCTCCAACTTTAGAATTGCCTCTGGATAGCCACAATATATCTCTTCCTCACAACAGTCCCCTCTGCTATTGTTCCTGGTTATTGCTTCTTGGTCTGAAAACTAATTCATTGCAGCTTTGAGATTTCATGAACAAAAATTCCTAAAAGGCTTAGTGTCTTACAGCCTTTATAAATCTTATGAATAACGTTTACCACGATTAAAAGCAGCACTAGTTTCTGCCTTGAGAAACAGATGTCCAGAGACCAGTATCTTTCTGTGCGCTGTAAAAAAAAATATGTCTTGCAGAGAATTGTAGAATATATTTTGAAAATTCAAAAAAGCACACGTTCTGGTGAGTGTTACGTGGGTAATATTAAATGTCTGTCTTTCCCCCCAAGAAAATGGTTAAGTACCTATTTTGCTGCAATTGTCAGGTGTGATTTTTTCCTTCAGTGTGGCCTGGACAGGTAAAATAATACACGGTTATGAAAGCTTAGTCTGTTTTGCAGTGGTGACATTTCACTGCCTTACAGCCTGCATTTCTGACTCTTACAAACTTGTCACAAACTTTCACCATAATGTCCAAGTCTCCCCTGAAGATTGTGCAAAACGAAAATCAGAATTCTTGCACAGCTTTAATGATGACATCAGTGGTGAGAAAAAAGATTATGCACGCACATACACAAATCCAGCTGGCATCTGAGCATAAATAACAGTTTGGTGACAGCAGAAAAGTATTGATGCCTTTCAAATTTGATGTCTTTCCCTGAAGAAATTTGCTGATTTGCTGTGTTGAATTTAGGATAGTTCTCTCTTTTCTTGATAAATCTTTTTTTTTTCTCACTTTCTTAAATTATTATGCATTCGTATACTGCATCTTGAAAGATCAGAGTTGTCATCACCCACCCCAATTTTTCTTCTGCAGATAATCAAGGGAACTTTTTTAACCTTTATCTTGGCATTTGATGAACAGCAAGATATTAATACACTTAACAAAAATGGGAAAAATAACTTGAATAGCCAACATCAGAGCTCCAGAGAGAAAAAAGTTTTGATAGCACAAACTAATGATACTGGTAATAATTTAGGAACACGCATATATTAGTACGCCTCTAATTTAAGAGCTAATTATCTTTGTTTTCATTCTTAAAAAACAAATTTGTTTTTTCCATTAAGTATAGAAATGGTTCCACCTTCTAGCAACCCCTTCATTAAAACCATACAAATAATTAAAACAAAGAAATTACAACATAATTGGGCCATATTACGCGTAATTTATCCTGCCTTTTCTGTCTTTAGATAAGAGTGTGTAAGTAATTCTTATACCACTTTGGTGTTGTGTAGGGAGGATACAGTGTCTAGGATGAAAGAAGCAGTGTAATTTGTTGATGAGGTGTTGACATTGCCTTAATTTTATTATAGTTAAGCAGGTTGATTAGCATCGTAACATTAGAATAAATCTACATACAATTAAAATAAAACATAATGCCAAAAAAAAAAAAAAGGCACACAGAACTTATTGGCCTGATTCAATAAGTTCTGGTATATTGCTTTTTTAAAATAATTGTCCACAACTCTTCCTTTGCTTATATTTTTCAGGGTGTTTTCTTTGACTATTTTTCTTTACCTTCTGAAAGATATTTATAACTCTCCAGGTTGCACTGTCGTACTGAGATAACTGTATTCTTAGATGCTTGAAGACAAAGACGAACAATGCACTTGTGGTGCGTGGTTATCTCATTATCTCTACCCACCCAGTTGCAGAGTATTGCTTGTGCTGCAGTGAACTGTTTGCCCTGCTGGCAAACAAGCCCCTTGCAGCTCATGACACGTGTTTTAACTGTTATTTAGGCTTGCTCTTCGCAGTGAGCCTGAATATGCCCTTAGGCTCCCAATGAAAAGGGAGCTTAATGATGTGTCAAAAATTGCACTACAAGGGCCCACAATAAATTCAGACTTTGTAAGTGCAGGAGCCAACAGGGCAGCTGAAATTTAAGGTAGTGTTCAGAACCAGGGCACTTGTCATGAAGTCATTCTGAAGGTGAGTGAGTGTGCGTGTGTGTCCACATGGTGTGTATGTTAGTTCAGATAGCCCAAAGCAAGAGAAAGAACCTGTGTCAAAATGACTGAGGGGAGAAGTCAAAGGATAAGTCATGGCTGTGAGTCAAAGAAACCAAATGCACTTTTTCAAAGAATTTATAGAGGGAGATCTAAGTGTTTTAAGTTTTTGATTAAAAAAAAAAAATCACTGATATATTTCCCCAGCAAGAATAGCCATAGGTAAAATGAAGCTTTGCAGCCTGGGAAAGGAATAGCTCAATCTTCTGGGGCGGGGTGTGGTGAGCACTTGCAAGCTTTCTTTTCCTACTGAGAAGAAAGTAGAGAACTGACAAACTTTTCTAAATCCCTTGGCAGTGGAAGTATCTTCTCACTGTATCTTCTCTTAGCCTAGTCTAGAACAAATGGCTTATGCAAGTAGGGACTGAATTGTAACATCACTCCCAAACATTTGTGGAAAGAGATACAGGCCTTTTGCTTTCCTAAAGCACCTGCTGAATAATGAACTCAGAGTGGAATTAATTAAGGAAGCCACAGAAACTGCAGAACCCTTGGGATTGCCACATTTTTTAGAGATATTTTAATACTCTAATCAAGCGTCAGCAGGTTCATTAAAGAAGCTTGTCCCAGGTTCTATTTGATCACTAAAGGATCCCATAGGAGTGTCTCTTCTTTAGAACTTCCCCTTTTCTCTTTTGTCTAGTTTGCATATTATTGGCATTAACAAATTTCTTCTCATCTTTTTTATTGTTATTTAAAGGAACCAAATACCTGAGTATTTGCCAACAGAAAATGGATCTATCAGCCAGACTCAGTGACCCCTAAAGACTTAAGAGCCTGAATACTGTGTTCCCATAAAATCACTGTGGATATTTACACGTTTAAACATCTTAACTTCAGTTTAATTTGTAAAGAGCAGTTAAAAGAAAACTCATGAGAACTTAGGTTAATTGCATTACACAAAGGATTCTTATTTAAATAACTTTGAATCCCCAAAATGAGTCCTATAGACAAGAGGAAGTGCCATACTCAAGAGGAGTCAGACAGCTCTGAGGAGAAAATTTGAAGTGTGCCCTTGAAACACATTGAAAGATTATTTCTGACATTTAAGTTTGGGAGCTTAGAAATTGCACAAAGATCTTATAAAAATTCTTTATAAACATTTTTATACGTATATGGTTACAAGAGAGAAAACAAATTTTTCACAATCGTTTGTAAGTTGGAAGCACATAATCGTGGTTTGGAGGTTCTTCTCTACCACCTAAAAAAACCACCTAGATACGGAAAATTAAATGAACTGGAACATAATACGTAGACCCATTTGCTCTTTTGAGGAATAACCCTGACTTGATGTATTCAGACCTGAACTACTTTTGCCTATAATCACGTGGAATTCTTAGCACCTAACATTATTTCTTGTGGTTGCAACTTCAATTCAACATAGCTCTCAATCTGTAGTCTACTGGCAATGCTGGCTGTTTTAGAAATACTGGTGTTGAGTTCTTGGTGTGACCCTAAAACTTCAGTAGCCTACACTTTAAGAGAAAAGTCTATGACACGATGTGTTCTGGCATAATCTAATACGGCTCAATAAATGTTAGCTATTTTTTTAATTGGCAGCAGCAGAATGAAAACCCAGGACCTTTCCTTTATATGTAAATATAGACCTGAGCCTGGGTCTAATTACCTTTAATCTGTTAATGTTTTACTGTTTCCAAACCATGTTCACATCCATTATCTCTAAAACCATCTTATATGATTGTATCTTTAAACCCAGAGTGGCTCAGTTCACGGGTGGTGGAATTGGGGTGAAC
This sequence comes from Loxodonta africana, assembly GCF_030014295.1. Taxonomy (NCBI): domain Eukaryota; kingdom Metazoa; phylum Chordata; class Mammalia; order Proboscidea; family Elephantidae; genus Loxodonta; species Loxodonta africana. The sequence goes on along the minus strand of NC_087343.1, from coordinate 101,654,054 downwards.
CTGAGGGTTCTATTCTATAGTTTAGAACAGAATACTTGTTTCTACTCCACAGTTCCTCTCAGTTTGTTAACAAGTCAATGCGACTTAAGAAATGACCCAACTTGTCTGTGTTTAGAGATCTTAGCAGTTACGTACTACAGTCATCTTGCAAGGACTTGGTGGTTATTTTGTGCCTATTTACTTCGAAAAGAGGGTGAAATAAATTCTCAACTATATGCCATGATAAAAGTCAAACTGATTGGGTCATTGTTTTGTTGTGATTTGGGTTCCTGTCCTTTCTATTTGATTGATGAGTATGGCCCTGAAAGTACAGTGCTATTTAAAGAAGGTAAGGATCAAATTCATATTTTTCTTAATTGCCTCTAGTAGAAGAATATACCAAGTTAGGTTTTGGTATTCTGGCAACAATTCGAAACCAGAGGATAAAATGACTAATCCCACCAGCATTTCAGCAGGTGATATTAGAATATTCAAAAGCCTGAGCAATGGTTGACTCTATTTTCTAAAGTTTTTTTAAACTGTATTTTTGTATTTTCTATCATATTGTTGGGTACTTATAAAAACAAAATAATAACACCTCTAGCTTCCCCACCCAAGTTCAGAAACAACTGAGAAATAAATGCAGGTGTTAGAAAGATGAAAATAAAAATATCTGCTTTTTCACAGTTAGGAGAGCGTGGCTTTGGTATACAACCAAAAGAGCTATTGAACACACTTGTCCACGTAGGCATTGGCACAGCTGGACCAGGGGCAGATTCCTTACAACTGGGTAGGAAAGGAACCAGAATTTACTTTCAGCTGACAGGGCAACCTGAATTGAGAGGGGGAGAAGAATAAATTCAGTACGCCCAGATCCTTCTTATAAACTCAACAGTCAGGTAACTCTTGCCTCCTCCCATGGAGAAGAGGAAAGAATGGGGAAAAAAGCCCGAGTGTGACATGAGGAATGTTCATCCCCAAATATATGTCTCCTCCATGAGAAACCAACTTAGTTGAAACCTACATTTACTCTAAAGAAACTTTTGTATTTGAATATCAGATACAAATATGACCTACCAAAATCAGCAATTAAGTAGCACAACTTTTTCAAAGACTATCAGTATTAAATTTCAGAGATATTTCCAGCTGGTGAATTGTTAACACCTCAGTGGTTCCAATGTAAACTTTTAAAACCTATGCAGTCCCTTACTTTAAAATTCCATTGGAAAAGAAACCTTTATTTTAAAAATAAATATTAAATTTGGAAATGAAAACAGGGAAACTTTTCTTATTTGATGGTGCTGGAGTTTTTTCCACACCTGGTAGACACAAATTTTAAATCTTACCTGGAAGAGTTATTTTAAAGGTCTGGGTTAACATATGGTAGGTACTTTGCTTAGTGTTAGGCACATATCCACAAATAATTATTATTTTGAGGCAACATAGGTATATGGGGCTTAAGCGTATTACTCTCAGATAATTTAACTAAATCTAAAAATAAAATTTAGAAGATCTAAAATGTATCCCTCAGGCAACCTTCCATAAATACGATCTCTCACGGCTGATTTTTGATAGGCATTGGGCAGCAAGCATTCAGCGTTATCCTCTTTTGACAAGTACTTGGAGTGCAAATATTCTGTTGCCAATTAGGGACAGACCATGCTTTAAGCCTCAGCTGAGATGGGAATATAGTTGACAACTCTTTTAAAAGTTGAGAAGCCTAACCAAAACATACGTCTTGTAAAATACCACCTCGCCTCCACATGGACATGGGCTGAGAGTGGGACAAGATTTTTCTCACAAATTCAAAATTCTATGCCATAGAGCATGACTGTGATTATTTTAGCCTGTAAAATGTTAAAGAGGGCGTTTCAAAACTCCCACAACCACAGGCATAAAGGTCCCATTTGGTCATCCACAGAACAGCTAACCTTATAACTTCCTGTGAGTCCTCCACCAGCATTTGCTATCAAATATACCGCTAGGTGACAATATCTAATTCAGAGTCCTTGGTTATAAGTAAGTTGAGTACTACAGAGCTTCTGCCAAAAACAATTATTTGGCTTTTAGAATGATTGAGCTTTTTTTTAAATATCAATTACCCAGCAATTTTAAGTTCACTCCTATTTTGTATAAAACCATGACATCAATAACATTGAAAAACACTTTTTCTCCCTTCTCTTCTGTCTCTACACCCAGCTCAGTCAAAAGTGATAACAAGTCATTAGATTCAAGTTAAAAAGAACAAGGTGTGGGATGGTATGAAGGAGGGTGAAACACTTCCTGTTCTATCCCAGGGAAATTGTTGTCCATCAAGACAACTATCCCACAAGCCCCAACTCAAGACGACAGAAAGGGATCATTAATCATGGGAGACCTAGAAGACCTCATGAAGCTTGTCCATAGTGCATTTCTGTCCATTTTGTATAATTCCAGAAAGAACTATCTGAAAGCATGTTGTTCCTTGCCATTTTCCCTAAAAGCTGTAATAGCCAATAGCAGAAAACTGTGCCGAGAATCTGCCTGCTTCTTAAGTAAAAATTTGGCCTGAGAATCTTAACTTGTTTATCATTAAGAAAACTGTCCTGGAATCATATAAATAGGTTGATAAACAATTGCCTCTTTTTAATGGGATGTCCACACTGGACCTATCATTTATCCTTACAGTTGACATAGATCTGCAGGGATTAGAAACCACCCTTAAAGCATATCTGAAGACAGAAAATATCGGAAAGTTTTGTTTATTTCAATCTTTCTAAACTACTGCACTATGTGAAGAATGCTACAGAAAACCAGTAAGAAACACAGGAGGGTAAAGTTTGAAGTAATTTTTCTTGCCGTATAAATCTGGGAAAAGAAACTCAATCTGAGGTCTGGAAATCCACGCCCTCACTCATTCCATTTACACTCCAGGAAATTATGTCCCAAAAACATCCCCTTATATTAACATCTAACAGACAAACTCAGTTCCTTCAACGTAGATTGCCTGAATTTTCTAAAACAACGAGAAAAATTGGATGTGGTATGATGTTGGGTGGTTTCTTTGACATTACATTTTCTCTGTCATCCTAGCTTTCTGATCAGTCCTAGTCAAACAGGAACCAGCAAAATAAGTCCCGAATTTTCTAGAACACAGAAGGGATCAGAGGCAGTTTTAGTTTATCAGGAGGCTATTGAGAAGAACGAAGAATGGAGACATCTCTTCATTAAAGCCTCTCTCACATAATTGCAATCTCTTTGCTTTCTTCACTGGAGGAGAAAGGGAGGCTCATTACAGCTATCAGAACAATTATCATCACCCTCAGTCTACTTTATCTACCTTATAGTGTGTTCTCTGGGCATCATGTGAACTTCATCTGACCTGTTGAGGGTGCTGGAAATATAGTGAAAACCTTTGGTGAATGTCCATAACTGTTCTCTAAATTAGCTGATCATAGAAACACCAATAGAATATTTAAAAATACAGATTCCAGGGCTTTACCATCTAGATTCTAATTCAGCTTTACCATCTAGATTCTAATTCAGTAAATCTAGTGGCGGGGGGTGGGGGGACAAGGAAAGTATATGAATTTGGAATTTTTCAAAACCGGAAGAATTACATTGAAATATTTAAAGTACTATTTTTTTTTTTAATCTTCTTTTGTATGTGTGTACATGGGATGCCAAATTAGATGTATGTGGATCTAGGGGTTCAAATGGTTTTATCAGGATTCTGTTTCTTGCCATTTCTTGGCTTGATTTTCCTGTGCGTTAGCTTTATTCTCAGGCAAGATTTCCCCTAAGTGGTGGCAAGATGGCAATCATCACCCCCATGCTTACATTCTTATAGCTTTTGGTCAGGGAGAAAGAGATTCTCTTTCTCAGTAGTTCCAACCAAAGGCCCAGAGTTGAGTCTCTGACTCAACTTTGTTCTGACTGGGCCCTCCTTGAGCTAATAACTATGACAAGGAGACTCTAATGCACTTATTGACCAGGTCTGCACCAAATGTCCATCCATGTGGGGCCAGAGGTGGAATCAATTACACGACAAACCATCAACTAAGAGTGGAGAAGGTTGCCGCTCTCCCCCTCCCTCCCAAATCAGGATGTTGAATAAAGAAGCAAGAGATGTTAACTGTAGATGGATGGTGGATAGGCTAACAGTTCCTAATAAAGGCAGTAATCATTTTATGAAAAGAGAAACTACCACACATGAATAATGAACTGATTCTTGCTTGGGCGTGTTGAAACACCTTCCCCTCCCCAACTTTCTAGTGTCACTGATTAAGTCAGACTCATATACAACTAAAACTTACCTAGAATTGAGATTGAAGTATAGCATAAAGAAGCAACAACAGAATAAACCACCAAAAAAAAACCTCTTAAGAACTAGCATTATACTTTTTTAGGTAACCAGTGTATTAGGGTGCTAAAACCAAAACCAAACCTGTTGCCTTCAAGTCGATTCCAACTTATAACAATCCAATGGGACAGAGTAAAACTGCTACATAGGATTTCCGAGGAACAGCTGATGGATCCAAAATGCTGACCTTTTTGGTTAGCAGCTGAGCTATTAACTACTGCGCCACCAGGGCTCTCTCTCTATGTGTGTGTGTATATATATATTTATATCTTCTTTTCTTGGGGTTAATAATAATTATTGGAAATTCCCACCTTAATATCCAGGAAATTTTTATAAATCTAATTGGAATTCAAAAATAAAAACTGATTGTACACATTGTTTGACATTGCCCCCATCCATTATTAAGTTTGAAGATTAGAAATTAATTCATTGTATAGCCTTCCTTGAAGGTAATAAAATTATGGAGATCAAAATATAACAAAAGAAGCAACAACAAAAGAAACCACCAAAAAAACCCTTAAGAACCAGCACTGTACTTTTTTAGGTAATCAGTGCATCAGGGGGCTTAGACCCACCTAACTGTCAAGTAGGTGATGGAGTTGAAAGCTTATAAACTAACAAGTTTTAACTACTTCTGTATAGCAGGCCATAATACATTTTAGCTGCACTAGGGAATCTTGAAGGTGTGAGAAGATAAAGAGATTTTCAACAAGAATAGGGTTTCTCTGTTAAAGGTTTTCAGTACCAGTTATCAAGAACATTTCTTATCTTTGACACCCTTTATCTTTAACATAGTCCTTAAAAAGGATCTTAAAATGGGGAGGGAGAAGTTCTTTTAGCAGATTAATAAAATGATGCCCTTAAATCACATAATGTAAGAATACTCTTTTATTTTTAACAAGCTTTAAATATGTATAGATAATATTTTCATATGACCTTGTGAAGAGTGAAAGAAGAACAGGCTACGAAAATTGTTTAAAATCCTGTCAAACTTTACCATCTTGTTTCTAGAAATAAGATTTTGTAGTAAAGATTAAAAATTCATGCTTTTATACATGTCTGAAAATGCTGACTTCACCCTAAACTCGATTTTCCCATCTGCAATATGGGAGTAAAAGTTATTGAAAGTTACAAAGTGTTAAAAAGTTAAATGGTCCCTTGGGGCATAGAAATGTTTAGTTATAATTACTCCTGCATGCTAATAATTTTATTTAATTACGATTATTTAAAGCTGACTTTATATTCAATTTCTATTGAGGTTTTGAAATAATAAAATCTCTTAAATATATTAACTACTATTACACTAAAATTATTTGCCTAGAAGTGAGATAAACTACGAAGTTATCACCATTTAATGAACTTTCACATTATAATTGAATTTATATTTCCATTCTGAAGTTGAGCGAGTGGGGCCCATAAATAATTACTTAATATTTCAGAGATACTTCCCATGGGATGACTAAATAAAAGTATAGATAGATATGGATGTAATATAGATGCAAATTTATGTACACACATCTTATAACCATAGTCACACTTGGAATATATGTATATTTACACATAACCTATTTTATTCTGAATTCTGAAATGCTTTAGCTGATTTAGGGCTCTCATTATCCATAAAGTTTCTCAGTAGGAAAAAAAAAAAAGGGCAAACTTAATGATTTTATGGGAGAAATCTTAGAAAGCATTACTTGGTCCTTTTTATTTTACCTCTTTTATGGTGTTTCCTTTTAGGCTCTGCCTGCCTATCCACATGTCAGTTACCCTTTATTTTGCATAGATTAGGCAAATAGAAGAGGGAAGCAGTGCTTTATAGACAGTACAGAGAGTACTGTGATAGACAGTATGATATGTGTTTTGTTTTTTAAGGAATATATTGCCCTCTTTGACATCAACCCAAGTTCATTTACTCTTATTTGCAATGTGGTACCAAGACAGATCTTCAACAACAAACCAAGACAGAGTTTTCAGACACTATGCTTTCTAACTGATGTTTAAAAGCCACATACTTCTCTGAGCCTCCTCAAGACTGAGCTAGAGCTGGAAAAGAAGAAATATGTCACTATCTCTTTATTACACTAACCCAAAACCCAGTGCCATCAACACTCCACCCAACGCTAAATCCAGAGTTTCCACTGGATCGGTGTTTTTAATAGAGTGAGAAATGGGATGAACACTTCAGACAGAAGTGTGGTCAACTGTGTCTGAATGGGAAAGACGTAAATGAAAGAAGTGCAACATAGTCATAACAGTGAACCGCTGAAAGGTGAGCTGGACTCAGCCCAGTGTCGTGTACTTGGAGGACAAAGCCACACCTGTCTCCCTGGGAGATAGAATACCTCCGTGGAAGCTGACAACAGACGAGGGGGCCAGTTTAGATTGCAGCAACTGATAGAGAAAATGGCTATAAAAACAATTGGAAGTCTGCCGGGGCACACCTGCTTTTCCGTGCTTGATATAACTTAGTTAACTTACAAGCACGTGAATTAAGCTATATCCCCTGAAAAAAAAAAAAAATTAGCAAATGTTTGGTAGCAGTATATGAAGATGCAGGAATATCCTAAAGTTTTAGAAGTGCTTGAATAAAAGCAGTTGGAAATGGTTTTCAGATTTATTTCACCCTTCCTGCTGTGTTCAGCAGTTTTCGTTTCTATTTTCTTGATGTAAGATACCGAGAAAAACAAACCCAACCAACCAAAGGGAGCTGCTGAATGTTGCTGACCAGAAAAATAAAACAAATCCCTCCTAACATGCTTTCCTGCTATTTTTGTGGATGGGTGTGGGGATAAGAAGTTTCATTTCCAATAGGTAGTATTGTAGGTAACTTGGCAAAGAGAGCACTGAGGAAGTCAAATGAAAATCTAAGATTCTAGGCCCAAATTAAAAGGGCAGCCCAGCATGATCACAAAATAAGAAAACATTGTCACATTTATCAGCTGTGCTCTCTTCTAGGCAGAGAAGATGACCTAATATACTCTATTCTTATTTTCCTGGGCTATGATTTTATTTTTATTGTGGTAAAAATATGCCATTTTGACAACTTCTACCTATAAAATTCAGTAACATTGATTACACTCTTCAAGTTGTGCATCCATTCTCTCAGTCCTTTTCCAAATCATTCCACCACTGTTAATATAAACTCAATGCTTCCTTACAATTTGATTTTTGTTTTCTTATTTGACTGTTGTTTTGTTTTAGCCTGTTGCTCAAAGCTATCCTTCCTTCATTTCTTATTTTTTGCATGTCTTCTGAATTTTCCTTTCCTTTTTTTTTTTTTTTCTTCTTTTCAGCCATCTCTTATTTAGAGGGTGATGAATTCAAATTTTTTCTTCCGTAACTGATCATATTTTTCGTGGTAATTTAGAACTTATTCCATAATCGTCTCACCTTAGGGTGGTAGCGTTTTATTGCTGTTTTTCATCACCTGTCTCTAGGACCTTGTTTTTCCAATTATAATTAACAATGATTGAAGTTAATGTTTGCTTTCACTATTTCTTAACAGACTTTGTGGACTTCACTGAACTCAAATGAGCTACAACTGTCCTAAGAATCATTACACGGACAATATCATCAACTCTCATTTTAAATATTTTGAATGTTGGCAAGATACATACAAAATCCATGGCCATTCATTGCCTGGTCTATTTCTTCTCAGTTCTTTGGATTGGTATTTACTTCCACAGAAGTTTATCACTTTTTGTTAACAACTTTATGTAATTTATATACCATAAAATTCATTCATTTTAAGTGTATGATTTACTGATGTTTAATAAGCATACAGAAATATGCAACCATCACCCCAAAAAAGATGCTTCATGCCTGATTGCAGTCATTTGCCACACTTCTAGATGATGAAAACCACTAATCTATTTTCTGTCTCTAATTTTGTCGTTTCTGAACATTTCATAAAAATTGAATCATACAGTATGTAGTCATTTCCATCTGACTTCTTTCACATAGCATAATGATTTTGAATCCATGGTGTAAAATGTGTCAGTAGATTGTCCTTTTTATTGATGAGTACTATTCCATTATGTGGATATAGCACATTTTGATTATCCATTCATCAGTTAATAAACGTTGGAATTTTTTCCATTTTGGGAGTATCATGAATAATATTGCTATGAATATTCATATACAAAGTTTGTGTGGGTATGTGTTTTCGTTTATCTTGGGTGAGAATTCCACCTAGGGGTGAAATTATTGGTTTATATGGCAGGTTTGGTTCATATGGACCGTCATTTACTGAGGTGGCATGACTCAAAATGAGAAGAAACAGCTACAAACATCCACTAATAATCAGAATGTGGAATGTACAAAGTATGAATATAGGAAAATTGGAAGTCATCAAAAATAATATGGAATGCATAAGGATTGATATCCTAGGCATTAGAGAGCTGAAATGGACTGGTATTGGCCATTTTGAATTGGTCAATCATATAGTCTACTATGACAGGAATGACAACTTGAGGTGGAATGGTGTTGCATTTGTCATCAAAAGGGACATTTCAAGATCTATCCTGAAGTACAACACTGTCAGTGATGGGATAATGTCCTGCACCTACAAAGATGACCAATTAATATGAGTATTATTCAAATTTACACACCAACCACTGATGCCAAAGATGAGGAAAATAAAGATTTTTACCAGCTTCTGCAGTCTGAAATTGATCACTCAATCAAGATGCATTGATAATCACTGGTGACTGGAATGTGAAAGGTGGAAATAAAGAAGAAGGATCAGTAGTTGGAAAGTATGGCCTTGGTGATAGAAATGACACTGGAGATCGAATGACAGAATTTTGTAAGACCAATAAATTCTTCATTGCAGATACCTCTTTTCAACAACATAAATGGTGACTATACACGTGGACCTCACCAGATGGAATACACAGTAATCAGATCGACTACATCTGTAGAAAGGGACAATAGAAAAGCTCAATATCATCAGTCAGAACAAGGCCAGGGGCCGAATGTGGAACAGACCATTAATTGCTCATATGCAAGTTCAAGTTGAAACTGAAGAAAATTAAAACAAGTCCACGAGAGCCAAAATACGAACTTGAATATATCCCACCTGAATTGAGACCATCTCAAGAACAGATTTGACGCATTGAACACTAATGACCGAAGACCAGACAAGTTGTTTAATGACATCAAAGACATTGTACATGAAGAAAGCAAAAGGTCATTAAAAAGACAGGAATTAAAGAAAGGATCAAAATGAATGTCAGAAGAGACTCTGAAACTTGCTCTTGAACATCGAGTAGCTAAAACAAAAGGAAGAAATGATGAAATAAAAGAGCTGAACAGAAGATTTCAAGAAGTCAAAGTATTATAGTGAAATGTGCAAAGAACTGGAGATAGAAAACTAAAAGGGAAGAACATGCTCAGCATTTCTCAAGTGAAAGAACTGCTGAAATAATTCAAACCTCGATTTGCAATATTGAAAGACTCTATAGTGAAAATGTTAAATGACTCAGGAAGCATCAAAAGAAGAAGAAATATGTGGAGTCACTGTACCAAAAAGAATTGGTTGATATTCAACCATTTTAAGAGGTAGCATATGATCAGGAACCAATGGTACTGAAGGAAGAGGTCCAAGCTGCACTGAAGGGAATGGCGAAAACAAGGCTCTGGGAATTGACAGAATAAGATTTGAGATGTTTCAATAAACAGATGCGGCACTAGAGGTGCTCACTCATCTAAAGAAATTTGGAAGACAACTTCATGGCCAACCAATTGGAAGAGATCCATGTTTGTGCCCATTCCAAAGAAAGGTGATTCAACAGAATGTGGAAGTTATTGAACAATATCATTAATATCACAAACAAGCAAAATTTTGCTGAAGATCTTTCAAAAGTGGATGCAGCAGTACATGGACAGGGAACTGCCAGAAAATGAAGCTAGATTCAGAAGAGAACTTGGAACAAGGGATATCATTGCTGATATCAGATGGATCTTAGCTGAAAGCAGAGAATACCAGAAAGATGTTTACTTGTGTTTTGACTATGCAAAAGCGTCGACTATGTGGATCATGAAAATTATGGATAACATTGCAAAGAATGGGAATTCCAGAACACTTAATTGTGCTCATGAGGAGCTGTGCATAGACCAGGAGGCAGTCATTTGAACAGAGCAAGGGGATACTGTGTGGTTTAATGTCAGGAGGGGTGTGTGTCAGGGTTGTATCCTTTCACCATACTTATTCAATCTGGATGCTGAGCAAATAACCCAAGAGGCTGGATTATATAAAGAAGAACCCAGCATCAGGATTGGAGGAAGACTCATTAACAACCTGTGATATGCAGATGACACAACTTTTCTTGCAGAAAGTGAAAAAGACTTGAAGCATTTACTGATGAAGATCAAAGACTACAGCCTTCAGTACGGATTACACCTCAACATAAAGACAACAAAAATCCTCACAACTGGACCAATAAACAAAATCGTGTTGTAGAGGCTGGAACATCTCAAGTTTGTGGGTCAAGATAGAGGCTTCTCCTGATTCACGTAGTTGGAGGGGATGGAGAATCCAACATCAGCAGGTCAGAGAGCAGGGCTCTTGCTCACAGGCTGTGAAGAGCCACAAATCCCAAGATCTCCAGGCAAGACTGCAGGTAAACTACTAACTCAAGTCCCAAGAACCAGAGGTCAGACCAACAGGAGCAAGCTGCAGGATCCAGAGGGAGCAAAAGCCCATGAGCCTTGCTAGAATATTGACTTATATTTGATATAGGCCACACACCCAAGGAAACTCCCTTTCAACTGATTGGCTACTCACAGCAGATCCCATCATGGAGGTGATCACATTATATCAAATATCATCATGGAAGTGATCACAACATCATAAGACTGCCAAACAACTGAGAATCATGGCCGAGCCAAGTTGACACACAACCTTAATCATCACAGGTTTCATTTTACTTGGATCCACAATCAATGCTCATGGGAGCAAACCAAAACAGACAAACAAGCCAGTTGCCATTAAGTCAGTCCAGTCAATTCTGACTCATAGCGATCCTATAAGACAAAGTAGAACTGCCCCATAGGGTTTCCAAGGAGTGGCTGGTGGATTTGAACTGTTGAACTTTTGGTTAGCAGCTGAGCTTTTAACCACTGCACTACCAAAGCAGTGGTCAGGAAATCATACGACGTGTTGCATTTGGTAAATCTGCTGCAAAAGACCTCTTTAAAGTGTTGAAAAGCAAAGATGTCACTTTGAAGATTAAGGTGCGCCTGACTCAAGCCATAATATTTTCAATTGCCTCATATGCGTGCAAAAGCTGGACAATGAATAAGGAAGACCAAAGAAAAATTAGCATCTTTGAATCATGCTGTTTGCAAAGAATATTGAGTATACCATGGACTGCGAGAAAAATGAACAAATCTGTCTTGGAAGAAGTACAGCCAGAACGCTCCTAGAAGTGAGGATGGTGAAACTTCATCTCAAGTACTTTGGACATGTTATCAGAACGGACCAGCCCCTGGAGAAGGATATCATACTTGGTAGAGTAGAGGATCAGTGAAAAAAGAGGAAGACCCTCAACGAGATGGATTAACATGGTGTCTGCAATAATAACAACGATTGTGAGGATGGTGCAGGACTGGGCAGCATTTTGTTCTGTTGTACATAGGGTCACTATGAGTCAGAACCAATGTGACAGCACCTAACAACAACAAAGGTAAATTTATGTTTAACTTTTTAAAAAAACTACCAAACTTTTTTCCAAAGTGGCTTTGCCATTTTGCATCCTCACCAGCAATGTATGAGGGTTCCAGTTTCTCCATATTTTCACCAATATTTGGCATTATTATTATAGTCTTAATTATTATAGTCATTCTAGTGGAAATGAATTAGTATCTCATTGTGGTTTTAATTTACATTTCCCTAATGACTAATGATGTTAACAATCTTTTCATGTGCATTTTAGTTATTCATATATTTTCCTTGATAAAATGTCTACTGAAATCTTTTGCCCATTTAAAAAATTTTTTGTTTATATTATTGAATTCTAAATGATCTTTATATGCTCTGGATAAAATACTTTATCAGATGTATGATTTGCAAATATTTTCTCCCAGTGTGTAGCTTGTCTTCTCTTAATGGTGTATTTTGAAACAAAAAAGTTTTTGACTTTAATGAAGTCCTTTTTTTTTTGTTGTTATAGATCATGCTTTTGGTGTCTTATCTAAGAACACTGCTGAACCCAAAGTCACAAATATTTTCTATGCATTCTTGTAAAAGCTTTGTAGTTTTTTTTTTTTTTTTTTGGTTTATCATCTACTTTGAGTTAACTTTTTTATGTGGGAAGTACCCCTGAAGATTTCTTTGAGAAAATTCTGAAAACAGGTAAATTTTTTGTCTGTGTTATCTCTGACCTAATCTCAAAAAACACAACCAAATTTTGGCTAGTTTTTACTTTTTTTTTAGTCATCTATTAGACCGTATGTTTCTTTGAGAGGACATTGAATTCCAGAGACCTCCAGAACCCTCCTAAAGATGGTGAATAACTTAAATTATTGAGCAAAGTAGTCTCTTGGGTCAGTGTCTCAACAATGAATATCCAACAAAATTGTCAGTTAGAAATTGATGATCTTCACGTGAGCATTTGCCATCAAAGGTATCCTATCGAAACCAGTGATTAACACTACCCAATATCCTCTCTTGTTTAAATAGAATGCAGTATTTGGTTATTTAGGAAAATTTATGATTGATAGAAAAAGGCCAGAAAATCTTGATTAAAATTAAAAAAATCTTTCAGGACCATACTATGTGCCTCACCAAAACAAGTCAACTCCCAACAGGTCTTTTTTTTTTTTTTTTTAATTAGGATTTATAGGCAATCGAATACCAGGTAAAAAATGCCTGAAAGGTAATACATCTCACTATCTCCATGTCAGTGAAGTAAAAGCTTTTCTGAAAATGAAATGACCTTCTTTTAGAACTCTGGAATCCTAAACTACCAGACATTTCAGGAACTATCTTGGCTTAAAAATGATAGGAGAGATTTTTCTTTTTCATAATTTTTATTACAGTGGAAATGGTTTTTGTATTTCCAACAGTTTGACAAGAGCTAATTACAATGCACTCATCTGTTTTGTGGACTAATTTGAGCCATCGGGCATCAACACCACAGACATGCAGCAGCATTGCAAATGATACGCATGCTTCCCCTGCTCCAAGAATTTGTACTTGCTATAAAAGAAAACAGATTTGGACAGCCCTGAAAAAGTTGGGTTTGGTTTGAAGAAAACATTTCAGAATTACATTAGAGCTGGCCTACAAGTGAACTAAAAATACCTGCTCATCTCAGTGGTCTTGGCCCAGGGCCTTTCCTTTTACTGTAAAAGTCAGGCTGTTTGAACAGTTGGAGTTCATCTTGCTTGCTGTCTAAACTAGTGTTCTCTGATAACTTCTGTTACCACTGAAACACAAGCCCTGTTGCATTTAAGAGACTGTTTAGAGGTGTGGAAAACAGCCAAGAGAAATGTATACTTAGTGTTTCAAACCTCTAGGCTTCCCGTGTGGTAACTAGACCACTTAGATCTGTTAAGAAATGGGAGAAAGACATTCATCAGTAAACATTACGCAGCAAGGGTAAAAGAGGGAATGGAGTAAAGAAGGCTGTTAAAATCAGCCTAAGACGATTATTTGAATTGCAAAGAGAAATATTCAGACATAGCTAGAGCTGCTAAACATAACTCTTGAAGTTTTTCCAGAACAGAGGGATCGGGGGGAATGAAACCAGTGAAGGAGAAAATTAGAAAATTATAAGACAGAATGGGAGATGAAGTTTCAGAAGCTGGTAAGATAGCTGAAATATATGATATTATTAGGTCTTAAATCTATTTATGAGGATGAAAATTTAAAAATATGCATTCTGACTTTGGTTCTGTGATTTTAAGATTGAAATGAACATATTTAATCTAGACAAAGAACAACCAACAGTAACCACTAGGTTATATCATGAAGGACTTTTTTTTAAAGGCCAGAAATCAGTAGCCCAGGGAAGATACTCATAAGTTGGATGAGTCTGAGTGAAATAATTTAAGTGGAAATAAATCAGAATTGTACCAAACATCCCAAAACTGGGCAGAGTGTGACTTTCTGTATATCAGTTACTGTATAAAAAGCAGTCACTGTTATTGATCATCTGCTTTTTGAAAGGTGTACATATTTAGTGAGATAGAACCTTGAGAATAAAGACTGCAGAACTAATTTCTAAAGTAACTTGTGAAACAGACTTTACTACATGTGTTTGGCTTTGTTAGATAGCTGGGTATCCTATTTTCTGGCACAGGATATAGAACAGAGGGAGTTTCCCCCCATGAGCAACTGAAGTGCCAGCTGTTGCCCTAAATATTGTACCTGTTCATGCTGGAGATAGCTTTAAAGCCAGATTTCAAGTTTAGGGAAGTTTTACATTTTGTACATCAGCAAACATTGGGATCAGATTTGTGCGTCTAAATACAGTATTTACATACACAAAGAGGAAAATTGATCAAGAACCTACTTTAGAAACAGTAAGAGTAACATTCATTTCTTTAAAAATGTAAAAGATAACTGTGGTTAATAAGCTTTAACAAGTCTTTATAGCATTTCTAAATCATGAGAAAATAGAAATAGTAAATTTATATGACAACATCCCTAAATAAAATATCATATATAATCCAATACTTTCGTTAAACAATAGTTTAAGAACTTGAGAGGCAGGAATGGTTACCAGAAAATTATATAATGACTTGAGTGTCATGAGAAAAATTATGCCTTTTTCATTGGTTCTGGAGGCATAAATAAAAGAAAAATTAAAACAAATTGATAACCAATGTTAAAACACTTTTTACACTTAGAAAATAATGAAAGCATGGAATGCCGTTTACCTCAGCTCTTGAGTTAGTCGTGGGCCCTTCCAGGATCAGTTGGATCCTGGAGAAATGTGGTAGAGGAAGACAAGCTTCAATCAGCTTAATAGTTTTTATCTCACTCCTAAACGTTTCTGTGAGGAGTCAGAATCTACTTATTGGCAACTGGTTTGGAGTCCCTGGGTGATACAAACGGTTAACATGGCCAGCTGCTAACCAAAAGATTGTGGGTCAAGTCCATCCAGAGGCACCTGGAAAGGAAGTCCTGCCAATCTACTTCTGAAAAACCAGCCACTGAAAACCCCGTGGAGCACAGCTCTACTCTGACACACATGGGGTCGCCATGAGTTAGAATCCATTTGATGGCAACTGGTTTGAGTATTTTTTAGAGCCACTGTTTCTTGATACCAGTAACCTTGTGGGCCAGATAATACCTGTTGTTCTTAATTGTCTATGTTTGAAAACTTAAAAGAATAAATATGTGTTGGTCTGTAATCTGCAAGAATGACTTTGCATGCAGCCTGATTTTAAATAAGTCAAACTTTTGTGAGTGGTGAAGCTATTAAAATTAAAAATGTCAACTGTGTTTGATAGCATGGTCAGTATTACAAACTACTAGGTAAAGGACTAATTTCTAATGAAAGGGACCTCGGGGAATTAACATTCTCCAGGCATCCATAGGCCTTTGTCACTTTCATTCTACATCCAAACCCTTACTAACATTAAACTCACAACATTGCAGGGATTTCTTATCAGTTATTCATGTGTGGTTGGTGTGATGCTCAAGTTGGACATACTCTGTGCTTTACATTTTGGAGTTGTCAGTGTTCTCAAAGCAAAGCCAGAGGCTTTCATCTCTGACTTTGATAAAAATGACATGAAATATCAGTGCAACTTGTAAGCTGCAAAAGAAAAAAATATCTAAATAAATAAATAACTTCTCAAGCCTTCTGGCTGGCAGTTTCTATTGATATAATATCTCCATCAAGGAAAGGAGTGTGCATTATTCTAAGATTAGTTGATAGCACCATCTTTGAGGTTGTTTTGGTCCATTTTGTTGTGAAGATGCTTCAGTAGGTGTTTTGGTGGGTCATACGTAGCGTATCTTCAAATGAGTCCTATCTACTTGTCACACTTGCTTCTTTAATAGATGGAGTCAAACTATGCCTTGCAGAAAAGCATGAATGTACTAAGATTGGGGGCTTTCAGTTTCAGATAGCAACTTCAGTTTCACCAAAGAATTGGCACTTTCCAACGTCTGTTTATAAGTAGTCCAAGTAAATCTGAATGAATAGGGTTTTCAACACCATGAGTAATTAAATGAGCTAAGTCGTAATACATCCATCCCATTCAAATCTTTGCCAATAAATTAACCAACTTCTCATTTTTTTTTTTCTCTCCTAACCCATATATACCTCATGCTCTCAAACGAACAGAGATAAATGGTTTTCTTGACATATTTTGCTTAGTCAATATAAGGAATCATTTGGTAGATAGTGCACTTTGATTTTTTTTCTCTAAACACAGACACACACATACACATATACCAAAAACAAACAAGACAAAAATCTTGGCAGTTGGTATCTGATTAAACTAGTCAAAAGGAAAGTAGCAGAGGAACCATTTCAATTTTCATTCTAATTGTGAAAGAGGAGGAAGCCACTCTATATTAAGGGTCTTTTGATCATAATGAGATTCCCTGTCTCAATGAGGAATGATCACAAAAAACAGTAAAACAAGCCTGAGAGATCCAGCGGGTCATCCCATTTCTCTGCTACTACCTACTCTAAAAGGGCCAGGGGTGGTTCAGTGGCAGAATTCTCACCTTCCATGTGGGAGAACCAGTTTCAGTTCCCAGCCATTGCACCTCATGTGTAGCCACCACCTGTCTGGCAGTGGAGGCTTGCGGGTTGCTATGACGCTGAACAGGTTTCAGTAGAGCTTCCAGACTTACATAGACTAAAAAGAAAAGCCTGACAATCTTCTTCCAAAAATTAGCCAGTGAATACCCTCAGAATCACAGCGGTCTGATCCACAACTGTTGTGCATGGTGTCACCATGAGTTGGGGGTCCAACTCAATGGCAGCTAACAACAACAATCTCTTTTAGAAAATTCTCCAAACAAAACAAAGCCTCTTTCAAAACAGCAACATGTTATCCTTTAAAGCCACCTGGAGAAGGCTACCGTTATACTAGCAGTTAATCAGGTTCCCTCTGCCTACCTTCTCTCCCCTGTTGAATGGAGGTGGTACAAAAAGCTTTAGTGGAACCAACCAGGAATAAAGACCTCAGAGCAGGTGGTAACATCATCTGGCTATGTAAGTCCAGGCGAAACCACCCACTTCCCAGAAGACTAGGTTCTGAAGACTCTGATGATGTGGTAGAGCCTGATTTAATTCAAGGAGAGTAAATGCACATGGTGAGTTAGGTAGTTCTTCTTTACACATTTTTTTTTTATTAACTTTTATTGAGCTTCAAGTGAACATTTACAAATCAAGTCAGTCTGTCACATATAAGTTTATATACACCTTACTCCGTACTCCCACTTGCTCTCCCCCTAATGAGTCAGCCCTACCAGTCTCTCCTTTCATGACAATTTTGCCAGCTTCCAACTCTCTCTATCCTCCCATCGCCCCTCCAGACAGGAGATGCCAACATAGTCTGAAGTGTCCACCTGATACAAATAGCTCACTCTTCATCAGCATCTCTCTCCTACCCACTGTCCAGTCCCTTTCATGTCTGATGAGTTGTCTTCGGGAATGGTTCCTGTCCTGTGCCAACAGAAGGTTTGGGGACCATGACCGCCAGTATTCCTCTAGTTTCAGTCAGGCCATTAAGTATGGTCTTTTTGTGAGGATTTGGGGTCTGCTCTTTACACATATTTTTAAGAAATATTCATATTAGAGAATCTAGTTTTTTTAGTGCTAATGCTTATGAATGAGTACAGTATTTTTTCTCTGCTACTAGCCTCAAATCCTTAAACCGCAATTCATACTATCATTTAGGAAATATACGTACATACTTCTGTATACGATAAGTGCTGGGGTTACAAAGGATTGACTTAGGGACAACTCGTACTTGCCCTTTAATGTTATGTAAATTTGCCCTCACTTTGAAATGATTGAACCAACCTCTACCCGGCAATAAATTCTTCATCACAATTACTTTCATTTGGTACACAAGCAGATTTTAAATCATTGAGGAGTCTTTGAGCCTTTTCTTGCTCTAAAGCAGGGTTTCAAACCAGTTTATTCAGGTTCAAACCCCTGCTGAGAATTTGCATTTCTAACAAGTTTCCAGGTGATGCTAATGATGCTGGCTAGCGACCAGTTCTGAGAACCACTAGTAGAGCAGTCATTCTCAAAATTTATCATACATAAGAATCACCTGGGGATCTTGTTAAACTATAGATTCTGATTCAGTATATCTGGGATGGAAATGCAAATTCTCAGTAGCGGTTCAAACTGGACTGAACTAGTAGAAGCCTCGCACTAAATAAAGCAGGGCTAAATAAGAACCGTGCGCACTTGTTCTGACTTACCTACAAATTTGACTCAAAGACACACTCAGAAATGGATCTCGTTTGTAACCCGGGGACTGCCAGTACTCAGAAGAAATGCCTGGTGATCTGCTTCCAAAAAAAATCATTGAAAATCCTGTGTAGCATAGGTCTACTCTGACACATATGGGATCACCATGCGTTGGAGTCGACTTGATGGCAACTGGTACTAGTTCTTCTCTATGCAATTGTATATAACACACAGTTTTTTCTTCTCTAACTTAAATGTAGAATATTGTCTATGTAAGAAACTCAATGTTTCTCAAAGAGGAGTGCTTCATTGGGCCGAATTGTCCCACATATATCAGAGTGTTTCTTACCCCTGTCCCTACCCACTAAATGCCAGTAGCTCCCTTCTCCTACCCCAGTCATTGTGACAACTAAAATATCCCCAAGTATTTCCAGTTGTGCCCCAGGGGAGACAGAGGGTAGTAGAGGTCTTGATTGTTTAAAAGTTGACCATCCTTCCTTCCTTCCCTACTTTTCTTGTGTCAAAAAAGACTTAAGGAGGGAACTGATGGGGTTAATTCACAAATGCTTTCATTTGATTCTTATCATACTCTTCAATTGTGTTTTTGGTTCATGTATTGCACTACCTTGGCAACAATGCAATGATGATGACTTTTTCAAAAAGAGAAGTCATATACTTTAGGTCCCACTCTACACTCCTTAGTGTTTGTCTTTAAAGCACGTCTTATTGGTTAATGGTAAAATAGTTTCCTTTAAGGATTCATTACCGTAACTAGTTTTTATATATTGTTAAACATCTTTTTTTAAAATGTTTAAAGTATTACTTAGCTCCTTAAAAGGCATATACTATATTATCTTCCTAATTTGAGGCCTCTCTCATATCAGGGACACTCAAAAACCAAATGCTCTCTGTTACAACAAAAAATCTAAAAAAAGGTATTTGGGGTTTAACTGTTATAAGCATATATGCCCTTTTGACACGGTTCCTAGTTCCATTTTATCTGAAATAGATATTATTGAATGGTGGAGCAAAGAAGAAAACTCGGGAGGAGAAGGTTGGGTGAAAAATGGGTTAATACTGTAAAGGCCTGGGTATACATGTGTGTTAAGTTTAAAAAAAAAATGAATTGAAATTAGGGAGGAAAAGGATTTTCTAAAAGGGCCGTGAAATAATTAATTGTTTTGTAGAAGATGGCCTTTCCATGTAGGCAGAAAATTTTTTCTTCACTTCTTTCTGAAGAGACAGTCAAATAGAGAATCTCATCTCTTAATTAGAAAGAAAAAATACTCATCAAACACATCCCATCACTGGAGAGCTAATGATCCACAGCTGTTAGTCTGAAAGGGCAGGCTTTTTTTCTTGAACAGTAGGAAGTGTTAATCATTTTGGATGAGATTTCTTTTTAAAATATACTGTAGTTTGCAAAAGAATAGGATATTCAATATTCCAACTTAAATGATTTTTTTGAAGTGTGCTCCCCCAGGGATGCTGTCATGTACCCAGAGAATGATCGTTGAATGCAGGCATCTTCCACTGCACTTCAATGAGAGCATCAATTGATGAGATGATGTAAATGGCCCAGTCCTGCCTGGGAGTCTTCAAATCCCAGGCTCAAAGAATAAAAATCAGGCACGTCTTAAACCTCCTAAGAAATGGTGTTACTCTACAATCTTAATATTTTGAATTGTTCACTCTACATAATTTGCCTTGTTAAAATATGAGCGAAAAGCCTTAGCCCACCTTCACTTAGCTTCCGAGTAGACCAAATTTTTTTTTGTTATTTGTTTAATCTTCATGTGAGTCAAAAAGTAGGGGTTTTGTCTGTAAAAATGTGATTGACTTATTCCATTTAGTCTTTGCCTTTACAGCCACCTTACTAACCTCTTCTAAACATTTTGGCCAGAAGAAAACCCCACTTAATAGAAACCTTATGAATAGCTCACTTTTGATTATTCAGACCATGCAAGAGAGTGAGGAAATGGAAGAATGAAATTGGCTCCACGTACCACATTTTGATCATTAGTTTTTGACCTCTTTGCGACGCCAAACCTTTACCAGAACACCTAAGAAGTGGCACTCTGTTTTTCTTTCTTTTTTTTTTTTTTTGCACTAATGCAAAAGTATCCCAGAACAAGAGAAAGGAGATATGAGACACAGAAATCTACAAACTGAATAATCAGTCCCTAAAGTAATTGATACTTTCAGAACATCAACATTCACTGTAAAATCCTTCACCTGAGAGAACCTTAAATGCAGTGGAGCGTTGTGGGAAAGGCACACTGGATTAGGAATCAGAAAACCTGGCTCTGCCACTCAGTAGAGGGTGTCCGTAGACAAGTCTCAAACTCCTAAGCCTTGGCTTCCTCATTCGTAAAATGAAGCTAATAGTCTCTGACTTGCCAGCCTGCCTCTCAGGACTTTTGTCTTGTTCAGATAGGGTCATATATGTGAAGGCACTTTGAAATCTCTTAAGCATTATAAAAGGTGTAAGAGATGTATAGATTCTCTGTTTCTTGTGATTTGATTCACCAAATTCATGTACGATTTACTGTATCTTTAGTGCGGACAAAAAGCACACTTATGTGAGAAGAAAACTTAGGTTTTTCTCTTATGAGTTTCTGAGAGATTATATAAATAAGGACATATGGCTTTGCATTTAAGTCTTTAACAGCCATTCTTTATTGTAATTTAGGAGATATGATTTATGACACCAGGATTTTTGCAACATATATCATTTTTATTTGCCTGGAAAGTAAACCAACTTTTAAAATTCACCATTTTTTAACATATGTACCTGGAGTAAAAGAAACATTGAAGAGAATTGGTAACAGGAGCAAACTGAGCTGTCATTCTTTCTGGAAGGGAATGAACATTAGGGAAAATTCTATATAATGTAATATAAGATTTTTGTTAGGACAAATTATATTATTTATCTTTCAGTAAATTACAAAATTTCCCCCCCAAACCATTCTGATATGAATAATTTAAATGTAGATTGCTTTTAAGGCTTGACTAAAATGGATTCTTAGGTATTCCATTTTGTGATGTTGATGATAATATCCTGGGCAAGATAACATTGATTTAGATAAAAGATACTTGGACTTAAAAGTGAAAAAAATTATGGACAGGAATTGACTACTAGTTCAGAATACGCCTAGCTTTTACATCTAAGTTATAAATTGTTAGCATTTAAAACGAATTGTTTTAACTCCAGAATCCACCAAATCTACAATATATGCTAATTCTATTTACTAGTAATAACAAGTTTCTGTAAAAAGCTGGATTTTTCTTGTTTTCATTATTAGTAAAACATTAAGTTCAACCCTCTGTTTAACACTTAACTTTTCTCCAACAAATCCCTCCCTCGCATGCCACACGTAAATCACTCAGAGGAACACCACCCATCTTCTGTAACTGCTCAAAGAGCAATTACTGTACTGACTTATCTTGGGAGTATTAGTTTATAATATCTCTATTTTTTTTCACAATTTTAAATGTAAAAAGTAGTAAATTGATGATATTGTAATTACATAGCACCATGTGATAAAGAGGATAAAAGAGGATACCCTGGTGGCGTAGTGGTTAAGTTCTACAGCTGCTAACCTAAAGTCGGCAGTTCAGATGCGCCAGGTGCTCCGTGGAAACTCTACGGGGCAGTTCTACCCTGTCCTGTAGGGTCGCTATGAGTCGGAATCGACTTGACAGCAACGGGTCGGGTTTATGTGATAAAGGGAGCCCTGGTGGCACAGTGGTTAAGAACTCAGCTACTAACCAAAAGGTCAGCAGTTTGAAACCACCAGCCACTTCTTGGAAACTCTATGGGGCAGTTCTACTCTGTCCTATGGGATCGCTATGAATCAGAGTCAACTCGACAGCAATGGGTTTGGTTTGAATGTGATAAAGCATTTCTACATATTTACATCAGTAGTTCCCTAAAGCCAGCTTGTGAAATATGCATGTGTTAAAGTCTCCATTTTATAGATAATAGACTAAAATAAAAGAGATTTTATTGCTCAAGGTCCTATGACAATCAAACAGCAAAAGTGGAATTAAACCATTCCTTGGGCTTCTGATTCCAACCACCCTTTACAATACTACATAGTCTCATTATCTCCTTGTCTGTGTGTGTGTGTGTGTGTGTATGACAGAGAGAGAGACTGTATCATTTAGCTTTTGCTGCGTAACAAAGCACACCAAAGTGGTTTAAGCTACTCCCATTAGTAGCGTAAAGCAACTACCATTTATTTAGTCATGATTCTTTGAATCAGCAATCTGGACTAGGTTCAGCTGAGCATTTCTTTTGTCCCCCCCCCCCCCCCCGGGCTCACTCATGTATCTTTAGCCAATTTCTGGTCAGTTAGGCAGCTCTGCTTTTTGACGTTGTCTGGCTTTCAGCTGGGGTGTTCGGTGGGGGTCTGTGCCATATGTCTCTTATCACCCAGCAGGCTAGCCTGAGTTTGTTGACATGGTGGCTTAGGCTTTCAAGAGTGCAGAGGGCAAAGCCCAGTGAGCAAGTGCTTTTTAAGTCTCTGTTTTCATTATATTTATTATTCTTCCATTTACCAGAACAAATCATATGTCCAATTCCAGAGTCAATGGGAGAGGGTATTACAAAAGGCATGGATACAGGGAGACATGAACAAATTGGGGTCTTAACTGCATGCAATCACCATAAACTAAATTTAAAAATACTAAAAAGGGCGCTCCTTTTATCATCTCCTCCTACTATAGTCAACATGTTTTCTTTAACATAGCTCTTACACCTGAAACAATCATTAGCTATGGACTCTAGGGTGATGTAAGAAAAGTGATAAGCTGCAAGGAGGGCCAAAAAATGTATGCTCACCAATTATCTTGATGAGCTAATATATTCCTACTTGTAGTAATACCTAATGTTTATTGAGCATCATACAGGTGCCAAGCACTAGGCTAGTTCCACTTAAAATCTGCAAAGTAAATGGTATGAGTTCTACTTTTCAGGTGATAAAAGTGAGAAATCTAGTAACTTGCCCAAGATTGTACAGTTAATGACTAGAGATCTGGGATTCAGACATGGGTCTGGTTAAAAAATACATACTCCTTGCCCTGCACCATCCTGCAGCAGCTCCTTGAGTAATGCTGTGATCATGGTTGACAAGTCCAAGGCCAGTTGACACAGAGCTTCCAACCTCCAGGATAATGCATAAAATCTCAGTATGCCTTTTGTAATGAGGGAGATTGCATGTACTTAGAGTCATTTGACTCATGTCCTGTGAAGATTTTCTGCTGTCAATCTAGTGATTTAAAAAAGAAAACCACCAAATTCTTTAAATAGTTTTAGTCTCTAAAGAGTATGGATAACTAAAAACCAGAAGACCAAACCTGTTGCTGTTGAGTTGATTCCAACTCATAGCAACCCTATAGGACTGAGTAGAACTGCCCTATAGGTTTTTCCAAGGAGCACCTGGTGGATTTGAACTTCAGACCTCTTGGTTAGCAGCCATAGTTCTTAACCACTATGCCACGAGGTCTTCCACGGGTAACTAAAGTAAGGCTAAATGTTTTGTTTGGAATGGGGGCATGGAATTATAAAATAAAAATGTAGACAGCTCATGTTTCCTTATTAAAGGTGTGTATGTGTAAAAAAAAAGTTTTTTTTTATGTGTACGTGTGTGAGAGAGAGATTGACACACGTGTGACCGAGAGAAGAAAAATGAGGCAAAAATGCCATTGTGATGAAATTGAAGGAAATTAAACATTTTTTGTAAATTTATAGGGTCTTTATCCACTAACATAACATTGAGAAATGCTAGAGTCTTTGGATCCTTCTCTTTCCACGTTCCACACAGGCAGAAAGGAGTTTTAGAAATATGTATCAGAACAAATGCTAGGCATGTTCTGTTTCATATTTTTATGTTGTCAGTGTGTCAAGCTTAGTTTTTGTTTGTTTGTTTTTGATCTCTTAGTTTGTTTCCATTCCATTTTAGCTCATTCAGTTATTTCTATACTTTCCCCAAACCTACAAAAAATGTAAGCAGTACCAAGGACAGCTCTTGAATTGTCTTGACCTCACAGGAATTTCTTCAAGCTGCCTGCTCCCTTCTCCTGATACCCTAGTGGGACACTATAGACCCAGTCTTGAATGTTGTAATGATTTTTTCTATGAAAGAGGAGAGAATAAATTTTAGCACAGGTGGCCCCAGGGAGAATGAGCTACAACCCTCTTTTTTCCTATGAGAGCTCTCTTCTAGTAGAGAACCTTGACCAGCTAACAAAAATTAAAATAATTGCTAATAGCATAGGGAATAATTGTTTTTATCTCAGTAATTCTTAGCAATGTGAGACCAGAGACTATGTTGTTGTTGTTAGGTGTCATCGAGTCAGTTCTGACTCACAGTGACCCTATGTACAACAGAAGTAAACACGGCCAGGTCCTGCACCATCCGTTGTTACACTCGAGCCCATTGTTGCAGCCACTGTGCCAGTTCATCTCATTGAGGGTCTTTCTCTTTTTTGCTGACCTTCTACTTTACCAAGCATGATGTCCTTCTCCAGAGATGGGTCCTTCCAGATAACACATCCAAAGTATGTGAGATGAAGTTTTGCCATCCTCATCTCTAAGGAGCATCCTGGCTGTACTTCAGATTTGTTCTTCTGGAAGTCCATGGTATACTCAGTATTCTTTGCCAACACCGTAATTCAAATGCATCACTGTATCCATTCTTCTTCATTCTTCCTTATTCGTTTTCCAGCTTTCACATGCATATGAAGCAAGTGAAAATACCACAGCTTGGGTCAGGTGCACCTTAGTCCTTAAGATGGCATCTTTGCTTTTTAATACCCTCAAGAGGTCTTTTGCAGCAGATTTGCCCAGTGTGATACGTTCTTTGGTTTCTTGACTCCTACTGCCATGGGTGTTGATTGTGAGTCCAAGTAAAATGACATCCTTGATGACTTCAGTCGTTTCTCTGTTTATCATGATGTTGCTTATTGGTTCCATTATGAGGATTTTTGTTTTATATTGAGGTGTAATCCATGCTCAAGGCTGTAGTCTTTGATCTTTATCAGTAAGTGCTTCAAGTCCTCTTCACTTTCAGCAAGCAAGATTGTGTCATCTGCATATCACAGATTGCTAATGAATCTGCCTCCAATCTTGATGCCTTTCTTCCTCATTTGTCTTCATATAGTGCAACTTCTCAGAATATATGCTTAGCATACAGATTGAATAAGTATGGTGAAAGGATACAACCATGATGCACACTTTTTCTTTATTGTTCTGTTTGAACAACTGTCTATTGGTCTATGTACAGGTTTAGCATGAGCACAATTAAGTATTCTGAAATTCCTATTCATCGCAATGTTATCCACAATTTGTTATGGTCCACACAGTTGAATGCCTTTCCATAGTCAATGAAACACAGGTAAACATCTTTCTGGTATTCTCTGCTTTCAGCCAGAATCCATTTGACATCAGTGGTGATATCCCTTGTTCCATGTCCTCTTCTGAATCCACCTTGAATTTCTGGCAGTTCTCTGTTGCTGTACTGCTGTAGCTGCATTTGAATGATCTTCAGCAAAATTATACTTATGTATGGTATTAATAATATTGTTCAATAATTTCTACATTCAATTTGATCACCTTTCTTTGGAAGGGCACAAATATAGATCTCTTCCAAGCAGTTTGCCAGATAGCTGGCTTCCAGATTTATTGGCATAGATGAGTGAGTGCTTCCAGTGCTTCATCCATTTGTTGAAACATCTCAATTGGTATTCCGTCAATTCCTGGAACCTTGTTTTTCCCCAATGCCTTTGGTGAAGCTTGAACTTCACTCCTTCGATACCATCGATTCTTGATCATATGCTACCTCCTAAAATGGTTGAACGTTGACCAATTCTTTTTGGTACAGCGAGTCTGTGTATTCCTTCCATCTTCGTTTGATGTTTCCTGCGTAGTTCAGTATTTTGCCCATAGAATCCTTCAGTATTGCAACTCAAGGCTTGAATCTTTTCTTCAGTTCTTTCAGCTTTAGAAATGCTGAGCATCTTCTTCTGTTTTGGTTTTCTATCTCCAGGTCTTTGCACATGTCATTATAATACTTTATCTTTTTGAGCCTTCCTTTGAAATAATCTATTCAGCTCTTTTGCTTTATCATTTCTCCTGTTTGCTTTAGGTACTCAATGTTCAAGAGCAAGTTTCAGAGTCTCTTCTGACATCCATTTTGTTTTTTTCTTTCTTTCCTGTCCTTTTAATGACCTTTTGCTTTCTTCATATATGACATCCTTGATGTCATTTCACAACTCATCTGGTCTTTGGTCATTAGTGTTCAATGCATCAAATCTATTCTTGAGATGGTTGGTCTCTAAATTCAAGTGGGATGTACTCAAGGTTGTACTTTGGCTCTTGTGTACTTGTTTTAATTTTCTTTAGCTTTAACTTTAACTTGCATATGAGCAATTGATGTTCTGTTCCACAACACACAAGCCACTACGGTACAACAGATGAGTGGTGGCCAAACACTATGTATTATCCTAATTTTGAGCACTTAGTATTACAGAGCACATAGTAAGTATTCAACAAATACATTTTTATTACTAACCTGTGTTCATGATCTTTTTTATAACCTTTTGAAATTTTCTGTTTGGTATCAAGAGAGAAAAAAATGAATGCTTCTTTTGTATTTAGAGTTATCCAAGCTCTCTAATTTTGGGGGGAAAAAAAAGATATTTTCAACAGTAGGTGCTCTTTACTTACCCAAGTATTAGATCTTTAAGAATACACAATAGGGAAGCAGACTATTATTCCACCGCCAGGATCCCTAAAACTAATGTAATTTCTTCATTTGTCTCTCTCTTCTTGTCTTTTCTCATTCTGTATCCTGATGCCCACGTGGTTACCCACTGCTGTCGAGTCGATTGTGGTTAGGACATATAAATACCATAGGTATTTGAGTAATGTGTCAGTTCTCAGTGCAATATTTTAAGAAAGCTATTGATATATTGGAGCCTAGGTGGCGCAGTGGTTAAGTGCTTGACTGCTAACCAAAACACTGGTGGTTTGAACTGCTTCTGTAAAGATTACAGCCTTGGAAACCTGAGGGGACAGTTCTACCCTGTTCTATAGGGTTGCTATGAGTCGGAATTGACTCGATAGCAATGGTTTTTGTTTTTTGGTTTATGGATATGTTAGGTCCCTGGGTGACAAAAATGGTTAAGTACTTTGTCGCTAATGAAAAGGTTGGTGGTTTGAGTTTATCCAGAGATGCCTCAGAAGAAAGGCCTGGTGGTCTATTTCCAAAAAATTAGCCACTGAAAACCCTATGGAGCAGAGTTCTACACTGACTCATGTGTGGTTGCTATGAGTCAGAGTCAACTTTATGGCAAGTGGTTTGGGTTTTTTTGGTTTATTGATATATTAATTTAGATGTGGTAAGAGAAAGATGTCCAGAATGGGGAAGTGCTCAGAAACCATAACTGTAATTGATGCTTAAAGGAACTGGTGATATTGAACCTGCAGAAGGAAAAAGCATGATAGAAGTCTTGATTACCTGCAGGATTAACAACTAGAAAGTTTAGTCTATGTAACACCTATATAAGGCCTAAAACTCACACCAATAAGTGGATATTACAAGAAAGTTTATTATGGGTAACATGAGGAATCTAACAGACACCAATGAGTGAACATGGGGGAATGTCTGCTCAATAAGTTAAAAATGATTACAATTGGTGGTACTTAGCAATGGAATGGAGTCTCTGGGTGGTGTAAATAGTTAACATGCTCAGCTGCTAACCAAAAGGTTAGAAGTTCAAGTCCACCCAAATGTGCCTTCGAAGAAAGGCCTGGCAATTTACTTCTTAAATACCAGTGCTCAAAAACTCCATGGAGCACAGTTCTACTCTGACACACATGGAGTTGCAATGAATTGGAATCAACTCAATGACAAATGGTTAGTTGGTTATTAATAGAATAATCTGAGTCCCATCCATGAGGTCTGAACATGCTGAGTCAAGTGAATGCCCTTGGAAAGGGCAAATATATAGGAAAGTCAAAGTGGAAAGACTGCAGACAGAACATAATACCCAAGGCAGTGCATGACTGCAAAGCGAAGATGGAAAGAGAATCTTGTCTAGAAGAAGTACTAAGGTAGGCTTATACGCCACAAGAAGAAATGTGTTAGTGGCATCCCAGGTTGTAATTCTGGATGCATTTTCCTGAAGTTACTTAGTTTAATATGGTAGCTCTATAGTTGTTGTTGTTAGGTGCCATCGAGTCAGTTCCGACTCATAGCGACCCTGTGCACAACAGAACGAAACATTGCCCGGTCCTGAGCCATCCTTAAAAAAGTTGTTATGCTTGAGCTCATTGTTGCAGCCACTGTGTCAGTCCACCTCGTTGAGGGTCTTCCTCTTTTCCGCTGACCCTGTACTCTGCCAAGCATGATGGCCTTCTCCAGGGACTGATCCCTCCTGACAACATGTCCAAAGTATGTTAAGATGCAGTCTCACCATCCTTGCCTCTAAGGAGCATTCTGGCTGTACTTCTTCTAAGACGAATTTGTTCATTCTTTTGGCAGTCCATGGTATATTCAATATTCCTCACCAACACCACAATTCAAAGGTGTCCATTCTTCTGTCTTCCTCATTCATTGTCCAGCTTTCACATGCACATTATGTGATTGAAAATACCTTGGCTTGGGTCAGGCGCACCTTAGTATTCAGCTCTATGGTACTTTTAGTAATGTAAGTAATTTGACTTCTGCTAAATGACTTGGGAACCCAGGGTCCATTTATTTATTCATTCAACAAATACATACTTATTGAGCACCTACTATGTCCATCCCAAACACTGTTCTATGCTCTGGAGATAGAAAAAGTGAACAAAAAGGAACCCCCCCCCCGACCCTTAAGGAGCTTATATTCTAGTGACACCTAAATGTTAGAAATAATGTATAAAGACTTAATGTGGACTGTAGGCAGAAATATTTTTTTCTTTTATATTTGTTGTCATCTGTCAAATATACTATATTTCACTTCCTGAATAAAGAAATGTCTTTATAAAATACATTTCAATATAATAATCATAGTAGTTGATTATAATTTTAATTATCTTTATATATCTTACATGAATTCAAAATTTAAATGGAATTACTTTATTTTTATGGAAATCGCCCTACTTTTCTAGTGAAA
The DNA here is from genome assembly GCF_030014295.1 of Loxodonta africana. Lineage (NCBI taxonomy): Eukaryota > Metazoa > Chordata > Mammalia > Proboscidea > Elephantidae > Loxodonta > Loxodonta africana. The sequence continues at coordinate 101,624,171 of NC_087343.1, read as the reverse complement.
GAAAAATATGGTTCATGTTTAGTGCATTAAATGCTTGGATTTTCCTTATTCAGGACCTTGAATCTATAGTTAACTGTGTAATTCTGTCCAAATATCATTTCTTAGGTTACTAAATCATTACTTTTGCTTTTTTTGTGTCTATCTAGATTGGAATATCAAAGAATTGAGTGAAATATACAATTTTCAAAATTAAATTTCACATAAAAAAATGTAGGATGGTACGGTAATGTCATAAACTCATTTAAAATTTCAAGGACGAGATGTTAGAGGTGATCAGATCCATAGATCCTCTGTTTAGGATAAAAGCACTTAGGCAAAGTGACTGTCTGAGGCCAGAAACCTGTGTCTTCTGGCTCTCAGGTCAGGGGTCTCTCTGGCACTCCACACAGTTTAATTTTCCCTGCCATTTGAATAGGGTGTAGGCTTGACTGAGATTTTTTAAGAAGGCTGCAAACAGCCAACGTTGCTAAGCCCCACGGGGGTGTCCTTAGGACACTGTCCCTAACCCTCCTGAACTATCAAACCCAAGATATTTGTATTACTCCAACCCCATACCCATTGCTGTTGAGTCGATTCCAACTCATAGCAACGCTATAAAAAAAGGGACAGGGTATTCCACTATGCCACCAGGGTTTCCTTATTCCAAACAGCTGGCTCAAATTCCCAGTTACATTATGGTTTAGCTAAATCTTAGCAGGCAGATAACTTTCTAGCTTTCAATATTAGAATATGTGTTACCTGAGGATGTTACTAATTAGCTAACGTGTAAATAACTTGTAGTTTTATAAGGTATTGATAGTGTTTACACAATAGTGTATGTGTGTGTATGTGTGTGTGTGTTCGAGCACTTACTGAGTGCCAAGCAGCATGCTAAATCCTTTACGTTTCACCTTTTTAATTCTCATCACCTGTGAGATGGATATACTTTATTATTCTCATTTTACACATAAAGAAACTAAGCCAAGTAGTTAGCAACAAGTCAGGTTTGGAATCTGGCTCTTAACTATGATTTGATGTAGCTTTAACTTTAATTTGACAGCAGGAGCTACAGACCCAGAGAACGTAAATGGTTTGTCCAGGGTCAAAAGTGTCTGGTGGGGTGTAGGAAGGGAGTCACACTTTATATCCAATGTTGTGATGGTTTACAATGGAGATGACTCTTAGAATGGCTCCATCTACCAGCCTAGGTGAGTTCTTAATCTAACATTTGTCCTACAATAAAAAATAGTTTATGTATCTAGAAAAGGAGGTAGTTTTTTTTAATAAAGAATAGAAATAGACATTTTTTTAATTTCCCTTGACAAAGTTAGTCTTTGTTTTTATAGCTGATTGATTTCTGTGGCAACGCTGAATGTTAAAACAACCTCTTTTTTTCCGGGTGTTGGCGACAGTGCTTTTTACTCATAATGTGAAATCTCCGGGCTCTCTGGTATAGATTTGGTATTTTCATCTTACTGTTATGCTTATTGGAAACCCCGGTGATGTAGTGGTTAAGAGCTACAGCTGCTAACTAAAAGGTCGGCAGTTCAAATCCACCAGGTGCCCCTTGGAAACCCTATGGGGCAGTTCTACCCTGTCCTATATGATCCTGAGTTGGAATCTATTGGATGGCAACGGGTTTGGTTTTTTGGTTTTGTTATGCTTATTATATTGTGTTATCCAAGTGAAATTTAAAGAAAACACACACACAAAAAAAAACAGTCCCTGGTATTAAATAGTGGTTCATTCTTTGTCATTAAGGCAGATAGATGGCTATTTCCGGCAGTGCAGGTAAGCTCATTTTGCTTTTTTTTTTTTTTTTAATCTGGCCTAACAATAATTTCACTGGAGAAGAAAAATTAAAATTGCCTCTTTAAAAATGTAAAGTTGTCAGTTTTTCCTTGACAGAAATTAAACAAAGTAAAGATCTTAACAGTGACTCTCCAGGTGCCAGTTGTGTTTTCAGAAAAATGCCTAACAAGTTCTCCAGGCTTTGTTTTCAAGATAAATCCTCCTATTCTGAACCATTTAGTTTTGTGTTTTTTGAAGTGGAGTATGGATAAGAGAGTCCATTTAATGAAATTCAGAGTCGACTCATCTTTTTTTCTTTCTTCTCTCTTCTCCAGCTCTTTCTCTTTGTTGTCTGGAACTTTGAGCTCTACATGATACCACTGGTTTTATTGTTACTGTTGACATGGAACTACTTCTTGATAATATCAGGGAAAGATAACAGGCAACGTGATACAGTAAGTCTCTACTTTCTGACTCGTATGTGTATTTGTTCTTATTCCTAGTCCTTCTGACAAGATCAATGTTGAATTTGGTTTTACAAACCAGAAATTCTGTCTCTAAATACTCAAGTTTAGAGGAAAATTTTATCTATTCAAAACCAACACGTAGGCCCTAACACAATAGAAACTATTCACCTGTTTTTTAACCTTACTCATCTTGTTTGGAACTGAAGTAGGAAGCACACCAAGGAATACACTATGATATTTAATCATAAATGGGTAATATTTCAAATGGTTGTTCTTTAAATTCTTATTTGTTTTTATGTCTTAAAGAACTTTGAATTAAGGCATAATGTCACAAAATAATGATCAGATCAAACAAATGTATTTTGTTTTTACCTAAGACATTCATTTACTTATTTCCTGAAAAAAAAAACCCACTGCCATCCATTTCAACTCATAGCAACCCTATAGGACAGAGGAGAACTGCCCCATAGAGTTTCCAAGGAGCAACTGGTGGATTCAAACTGCAGACCTTTTGATTAGCAGCCAAATGCCTAAACACTGCACCACCAGGGCTCCTATTTACTAAAACGTATATAATTTAAGACATTTCTCTGTGTTCTTTCGGTGCAAGGCGGAGGACCCATTGGTGGTTACTGGTCTGGCAAAGTGCATAAAGCACCTTAATTCAATGAACATTCACAGCAAATATCCTTCTCTGTATCAAGGGTGTATTATGATACCAGCTCAAGGGGGAAGAGCTTTTATTTAACCCAGGGGAATTTATACAAAACTCACCTCCCTTCTTTGACATTTTTGGAAGTTTTTTCGGCACGTGTGAGACAACTTTTCCTCTCTGCATAGGAGTTTTAGACTGAGAAGAACAGAAGCTAGCCACACTATAATCACATTTGTTGTTCTCTTGCCATCCTTTGTTCCTGTTGGGTTGTTTCTATTGGATTTGCCTCAGTCAGCACACCCCTAGCAAACACAACCCTTTCAAGTGCTTTCTCATATGTGTAAAAATTGGGGTGGTGGGAGAGGCTTCTCCAAGTGAAACATTTGGAAACTTGGTAACCTGATAGACAGCTGTTGAAAATAATTTAAAGATTTGTCAAACACGAGAATCTACTTTGTACTTATATGTCCTCACCAAATTACATAGAGTTTTTTTTTGTTTTTAATTCACAATTAACAGTCTCCATCTGATTACTAATCAGGATTTTTTGCCACTTATTTATGCCCATAAAATGATGCAAGAAACAGAGTTATTTGATCATGATAATTAGCATCATAAGGGTTCTACAGATATACCTGTGACATAAAAAAAAAAAAAACTTCTTTGTTAAATGGAACACAGCAAAATATGCTTCTTCAAAATGACTTTATCATCAAAATAAAGGAAAAAAATCTGATGCCTAACCACCAAGTACCTGGCAAAGTTGCCATCAACGCACCAAGTTGATTTCTCTATTTTTTTTGTATTATTTCTCATTCCCTTCCTAGGCTTTAAATATGAGGTAAGGGAATGTTTGTTCATCTTTGTATTTCCCACATTGCAAAGCATGTGATTTAAAAATTAGAGGTGTTCAAAACATTTTTTTTTGTAAAGTATATCAAACCAAACATGAGATTGCTAATAGAGGTTTTAATGCTTAGGCAGCGTCAATAAACAAAATGTTATTATTTTTGTTGGGAAGAATTTTATGGATATGTATTTAAATTGCACACTGAGAGACAAGCCCCAAATGCTATAAGCATTGGTGTCATGGGGACAAATAGGTACTTTTGTCAATTAATCCAGGACATTTTCTTTAAGAAAATGGGACTCTCTCAGACAATTGCTTTCTGGTCCTTTTTTTTTTTTTTTTCAGGGAGATTATCAAGAGAGAAGAATATCTACTTTTCATTCAGTTGCCTTGAGACAAATTTAAAAATAAGATTATTTGCAAATAAGAAAAAAATGGTAATTTAGTTTCAGCTTTCTAGTCCTATGAGGAAGCTAATCTTCAATATTGAGTCACTGGTCTGACTATTCTTAGTGAAAAATTCTATAACTGTACGTTTGCTTGTCATATTCTCCAGCATGTATCTGGTACCTGCCTTGGTTGAAAGGGTCCACTTTCAGAGAGGAAATAAAAAATATATAACAGACTCCCTTGTGCTTAAGATTATCTAAGACTTTTTATATTGAAAGGTGACATATAAATTTTGCTACTGCCTCCCCCTTTTTTCCAAAATAGTATTTACCAAATCTTTTCCTTTTAGGCACATCTGCTCTGATTGATTCCTCTTTGTAGCCATGGATGACATTTTGTTTCCCAGCACAGCCCACTGGGAGGCATTCTACGGTTTAACTCTCATGGAATGCCGACCACACTCCATAACGCCCAGTAATTGCCTTGTATTTGCTCAAAACACACATATCCATTTCTGTTCTTTCCAGGCACCAGAGCAGCAATCACAACGTTTCATTCAGCTTGTTATTCACAGGCTCAGTTGAGACCTTACGTAACTCTTAAATCCAATTTGTCTAATTATGTGTTTTCTGGCATACCCAGCTGTGCGTTTGAACTGGTTGCTCCTTTTGAAAAGAAACCTGGATTATACTTTTCTGGCTAGAGATTTCCTATCTATACATATGTCATATAAGGGAATGTGTTTATAGGGATTGCCATGCTGTGACTAAGTGACTCTTCTGCATCACCCTGGAAGAGTGAATGGTATTTTGACCGAAGTCCTTATTGGTACCTCCAAAGATTGCAGAATCTTTCAGTATGTGTGAACATTTTAGGAAATCTCTGGGGTATATTAATCACGCTATTATCTGATTCCAAATTAAAAAAAAAAAAAAAACTTCCTATTTTATGAGAAGAGAATTTTCTGCCAAAAAATGTCATCTATACATTCAGCTTAGAAAATTCAGTTAGTATTAAAACAATTAAAAAAAAAAATTAGAATGACCAGCTTTCTATAGCAAAGAAAAAGAGTAGGACAGTATTTTCATGACATAGAAGTTGAAAGACAATGGAAAATAAGCATTGTAAAAGGTGAAAAGTACATACATGAGCAAAAATTTTGACTGCAGCATATTTGTTGATAGTTGAGCTTAATACTAAAATAAGAAAGGATTTCATGTGTGTTTATTGTTTATTAAGGAGAACATTTACTTCCTTGGAGATTTTTAAAATCACTGGAGCTGAAACCTTCTACCTTTTCCCCACTGTGGTGCCTGTTCTAGTTTAATGAAAAAATGAGACGTAATCCTTGCCGAATAAGTTTTGCTGCAGTTAATGAGCTGAGCCAGTAAGGACAGGATGAGTACAACAGCTATTCGTGAGGCTAATGCTGTAGATGGAGAGGGTGCGCACAGGAACTGTGGCCAGAACGGGGCTTCACCTCTGCCGTTTCCTAGTCTGACTTGTTAAAAACCAGCAATGAGAGGTCTGAATCTACCCACACTCTACCTACACCATGATGTTAAAATTTCTAGCGTAAGAATTGTTAGGCTTTTCCAGAGAAAACTGTTTAATACATGCCTCATTCAGAAATGTCCCAAGCATGAAGAGGATATAAAGATAGGAACGTCATACTTCTCTTGGTTTGAGCTGTCACTCCAAAACCTGGGGAAAATTCTTCCCTGGACTGCCTATTAGGCTTGTGCCAACTATCCAAATTATAGTTACTGTGGACAGAAGTTTTGCAAGTTGGAAAGTTGATGCCAGGAAGTGGTCTTTATTTGGGGTTTAAAAACTACTGAACCCTCATTATACCCTGAGCACTGTGTTAAGCACTTTATAGTCATTATTGCGTTTAGTCCTCTCCCAGGAGAGAAGCTGATTGTGTCATCCCAGCCAATGGGCTACGTCCTAATAGTCAGGTGAGCCCCATGGTCTATTTATCTGTGGCCAGCATGGGAACATGCTCATGGGGTGTACACATGATTGTAAGAGCCCTGTCTTGTGACAGGGCAATCAAGTCTTAGAGAATAAAGAAAATGGAGTGGCCAAGCAAACCAAGGGTCTATTGCACACCTATGAGATAAATTATTTCTACTTTACATACGGGGAAACAGGGCTAGAGATGTTAAATAACTTACCCAACAGCACACACTAGAAAGCAGTAACTCAGCCAAAAAACCCACTGCTATTGAGTCAATTCCGACTCATAGTGACCCTATAGAAAAGAGCGGTACTGCCCCTTAGGGTTTCCAAGGAGTGGCTGGTGGATTCAAACTACTGACCTTTTGGTTATCAGCCGTAGCTTTTAACCATTGCATTACCAGGGCTCCAAAGTAGGTATTTACATACAGGTCACTATGTCTAAAGTTTGTATTCCTAACCCTCTACAGGCTATATTTTGGTACATCACAGTTCTCCCTGGACACTAGAGACATAGCTCGCCCTACCTTTAGAGCAAGTTTCTTCCTTCAGTTATAGAAGAATCAGTTGCACTCACTCTGCCATCAAGCAGACAGATTGATAGACAACACTCATCCTCCCTATACTGCCATTATCTCTCATTCAGGGAAGTGGAGTGAGTACGTATGAAGCAGTTTCTAGGTATCAGGTCCTGCTAAACCTTTAGAGATATCACCTCCTTTTATTCTTTACAGTAATTCTATCAAGCAAATCATCCTAAGTGGTTTTATCCTTGAATTCAAAATCAAAGAGTATAAATAATAAACCTAAGACCTTTTATAGAGTAAGTGGCATGTGAATCCAGTTCTGCCGTGTTCTGAAGTCCAGGCTATTTTCATAGCACTTGCTTCCCCATGAGCATCACATTTGGGCATGCCTCTCCCAAGGGACCACTTTCTAGATGTCCAGGTCCTTACATGGCACCCCAGGAGTCCCCAAGTTCCTTCCTATGAGGCACCCAGTGTTCTATCCCAGTTTTCCCATTAATTTCAAAAGCACTGGTGACCTGGAGGACTCCTTCTGTTCACCCAGGTCAGCATGGGAGGAGAAAATCAAAGCTGAGACTCCTTCATATTAGTGAAGAAAGTCTTTGACTTTCTCTGACATATGAAAATTCTAAAAGCAATGTTTTTTAATTACACTTTAAAAGAACATTCGTTCTTACTGTCATGATATTCCTCCCACACAACAATCTCAGTTGCCTAATCAATGGAGGCATTAAAAGACTGAAGAATGATGTAGATCAATGAAATCATTCTGACTCACGATCTGACTATGACACAAATTGAGCCAAAGTCTGCCTTGCTAAAATACCTTAGTAAATATGGAAATGTTTTCTTGGCTCCCACAAATGGCAAACCATTTGGTTCTTCTTTTCACCTTTAGAATAGTGCTAAATGTTGTTCTTTTCCTGTTGATCTGTCTCTATTAGTCCTAGAGCACTTATCTCTAGAAATAAAGCTTTCAGAAGACTTCTAAGCTTCCTATCATAAATGCTATTAATTGAACAATTTAGGAAGGTCATTGTAAGTCACCAAAAACAAAAAACAAAAAAAAAAACAATCTGCTTATTTGACCTGAGTTTCTGTAACTCAAATGCATTTATTATTTTTTCAGCCAGTGCTTTTAGTTCTAAAGAAGTCGATGGTGGAATATTTGAATAAATGGAATACCGAATAAGTGAAGTATTCCTAATAGGATCTAAAGAGGCTGGCCAAAGCCAAGCTAAGAGTGGAGAGTACTCCATATGCAAAACACTTTAGAGGTGCAATTAGACCCTCTCTACTTCAGTAAAGGAAACCCTGGTGACGTCGTGGTTAAGAGCTATGGCTGCTAACCAAAAGGTCGGCAGTTCAAATCCACCAGGTGCTCCTCGGAATCATATGGGGCAGTAGGGTTGCTATGAGTCGGAATTGACTCAATGGCAACGGGTTTGTTTTTTTACTTCAATAAGGGTTTTATCATTCACTGAAAGTAGCATAGACCACAAGCCTCCTGCGTTTGCATCTCAGTACCAAAAAAGACCACATATTTGCTCTTAACAGAAGCAGCACTGAGTCATGCAGCCTGTAAACACATCTAAAAATGGACGATCACTTTTTTCTTCTTCGTGCTTATTTCAACAGAAATTTTCTCAATTTTTTCAGAAGGTCACTAACTTGCAAAAATCTAAGGCAGACCATGAAAAGAACCAGACCTTTAGTTTTCCAACACAATCAGTAGCATAAAGAAATAAAAACCAATGTCCAGTCATCTGTCAGTAGTAAAGTTCATCTCCTGTAACCTATTTCAAAGCTCCCACCAACTGCTTAGCTTTGTGAAATAATCACTAGCTGACCAGACTGATGTCCCTACACATTGATAAGCATCATCTCATCAGGCTCTGGATATGAACCAATAAGATTTCCACATTTTCTCCATTCTTTTCAAGTCCCCACCCTGCTATCATCCCTTCCTGTTCAGCACATGAGTACCCTCAGTACATCTACTTTGCCAGTTTCAGTCACATTTCAGCCTCTGAGGTTCTGTGAATTCTTTCCAACTTAGGGTTGCCAGATATATAGAAATAGAGATGCCCAGTCAAACTGGAATTTCAAATAAACAACAGGATATACTTATACTAAAGTATTCATTGCTCATCAGAAATGCCCATTTAACTGGTTTGTCTGGCAACCTTAACCCAATTTTGCCTTGTATCCTTAACTCAGACATGTAGAAGGATAATCTTTCTGAAACAAAAATCTGATTGTATTACTGTGCTACTTTGGTGGTTTCCCAACTTCAAGCATGGCATGGAAACCCTTCACAAATAAGCCCCACCCAAGCCACATGATAGTCCCCACCTAAGCTACAAGATAGAATTTCTTGTAGTTTCCCAAATGTACTATCCTTTCTCTCTCTGTGCCTTCTAGCCTTTTGTCTATATACCTATGTATGTAAATATATAGTTCTTGCTTATCATACTTAATATTTGGTTTAAAAACACTGAATCACATTGTACACACCATTAGCTGGACTGCTTTTTCTATGTAGCGACATATCTAAAAGTTTTACTTGTGTTGCTGGATAACCTTCTGCCACATTTTCATGGCTGCATAATTTTCACCATTATGGATACTGTATTTTTCAATTAAACACTGTTTTGTTTTGTTTTTTTTAGAAATGTTTGTTTCAAATGTTCTTGCCATTTCAAATATTTCTTTAAAGAAAATCCTAAACAAATATTTGATCACATCTCTGGTAATATCTTTTGGCCAAGTCCAAGAAGGAGAATTTCTGGATCAGAGTATAACATTTTGAAGATTTTTGGTAATTAATGCTAATACAAAAAAAAAAAAACAAACCCCACTGCTGTCAATTCCAACTCATAGCTATCCTATAGGACAGAGTAGAATTGCCCCATAGAATTTCCAAGACTGTAAATCATTATGGAAGCAGACTGCCACATCTTTCTCCTACCAAGCAGCTGGTGGGTTCAAATTGGTGATCTTTTGATTAGCAGCTGAGTGCTGTAACCACTGCTCCACTAGAGCTACTAGTTAATGTTAATACTACCTGTTAAAGTTTTAACATTTTATACATATCTGCCTAGGTAACCACTAATTATCCTTTTTCTAGATAGCCATGTTTGACTTGCCACTCTCACCCCCTGTCACATGCGCACCCCTACAAACACACAGACACACACTCTAATAGGGTAAGAGAACGGCCCCTCTGAGTTCCCATATTCCCTCACTATATTGTAATAACTCACTTGCGGGTCTTCCTCACCAGACTGATTGCTCTAATTGTATATTCCATTTGTGCATCTAATCACAGCACAGATCAAGATGTCTTGAACATTTGTTGTTGTCATTAGGTGCCGTTGAGTCAGTTCCAACTCATAGAGACCCTGTGTACCACAGAACGAAACACTGCCTGGTCCTGTGCCATCCTTACAATCGTTGCTATGCCTGAACCCATTGTAGCGGCTACTGTGTCAATCCATCTCATTGAGGGTCTTCCTCTTTTCCACTGACCATGTACTTTACCAAGCATGATGTCTTTCTCCAGGGACTGTTCCTTCCTGACAACATATCCAAAGTGTGTAAGACACAATCTTGCCATCCTTGCTTCTGAGGAGCATTCTGGTTGTACTTCGTTCAAGACAGATTTGTTTGTCCTTTTGGCAGTCTGTGGTATATTCATTATTCTTCGCCAACACCACAGTTCAAATGCGTCAATTCTTCTTTGGTCTTCTTATTCATTGTCCAGCTTTTGCATGCATTTGATGCGATTGAAAATACCATGGCTTAGGTCAGGCGCACCTTAATTCTCAAGATGACATCTTTGCTTTCCAACACTTTAAAGAGGTCTTTTGCAGCAGATTTGCCCAATGCAATGGGTGTTTTGATTTCTTGACTGCAGCTTCCATGGTTGTGGATTGTGGATCCAAGTAAAATGAAAGCCTTGACAACTTCAGTCTTTTCTCTGTTTATCGTGATGTGGCTTATTGGTCCAGTTGTGAGGATTTTTGTTTACTTTATGTTGAGGCATAATCTCGAATGTGGAAGCATAATAAAACCAAAACTAAACCTGTTGCTGTTGAGTCAATTCCAACTCATAGCAACCCTAAAAAATAATCGCTGCTCAAAAATGCTGGATAAACGAATAGATATTTTAGTGCCTTTTTTTCCAAATAAAAAATTAGTGTTTAAATCTTGTACATAATTATCTCCATTCAACAAAAATGTATTGAACATTTACAGGCACTGTGGCAGTTGTTGCTCACAAAATGATTATGACATGGTCCTTGCCCTGGACAATTGGTGGTCTAGTGAGAGAAACAAACAACTAAAAGGGGTACGTGAATATAATGGTTGCAGCATTAGAGGTCTGTCCATGAGATGCAGAGTGTGCAGCAAAAAGACATTTAGATTATCCTGGGTGTGTGTGTGTGTGTGTGCACGCTACGTATGTAAAGAAATGGAGGGAATAGCTATTAATTTGTGATCACAGCTCTTATTTCACCCTTCATTTTGTCCCTTCCACACAGTAACTCCATGTTTGCCTTTAATATTTCTTGAGTTTATTGGCTATCCTTTTACTCTATTCTCAAACTGCAGCTAAACTTAAAATTGGAAAGATAAAATTGTAGAATGGTGGGAGATAAATGTTTCCTGTACGTGACATGTCAGTTCATATAGAGAAATGTGTAATGGAAAACTCTTCTATTTTTAAAAGTCAATTTACTAAAGATACCCCTCACTGGAAGGGAAACTTCTTTCTTTAGAAGAAAGACTTCAAAGTTAGTGGTAGTTGTCATAGAGGATGCTTACAGTTACCCTCATATTTTGGCTCCACCCCCATTTCACCCTACCCTTCAACCTGCCATCTTTCTGAATCCCTCCCACCTGGTCAGGTTCTCCAGAGATGCATAGGAGAGTATAATGAGGCAAAGAGATACTCTCTGTTCTTATAGAGGACTTATACCCTGATGCCCAGCTTTTTTTCCACCAAATGAACTGGCTTGGCAACCTTGAAGGAAACCTGAAAGTCTCTCTCCCGTAAACAGCTGGTTTTCTCTTATTTGAGCCACTATTGACTATGAATCAGAGTTAACTCCACAACAACAGGTTTTTTGTTTGTTTGTTAATTGACTCCTGGATGTGAAAAACTAACTCGCTAGATTCCCCTCAAAGCCTCCCATGGATCCAAAGAATTCACCACCTGGATGGTTGCTCTAAGTGTCCAACCCAAGTGTAAACCAAGTGCTTTTACCATCTCAGCTCTCTTTCCAGTCAGCCCCCATAATTTTGTCATTTCTGCAATTGGGAAGTGAGACTTAGGAGAGGAGAAAATGGATTTCCACAGTTTTTGTCTCACGGTGGAGGTGTTATCCTACCTATTTCTAGTGATTTCCTGTTTTTTGTTCTAATGATTACAGTAGCTGAACACTCTCCTCCTGATGGGGAGCCAAATTTCTCAAAATATTATCCTGAAGGAGGTAAGATGTAGAACCAATATAAGCACATTCTGGCTGACTCATGACCCCATAACTAGTTTGCATTCCTAGCCCTGTGTGGTGGGTATGTGTTGGCAGAGGGTTTTATAGGATATTTGTGGAGACTTATTGTCCCTGGTATAGAAAGGCAACGAGAAAAACAAGTCCTCAGTTAAAAACTAAAAGTGGAAACCAAATAATATGGCTTTGTCTGCTTGTGGAAAATGTTTATAAATTGAAACTATTATTAGGAATCCCCTGAGAGTTTTGTATTCATTATTTCTGTAGTATTGTATACATTTGTTAAGAGTATTTAACTTAAAAAACTTTCTACCATCCTGCCCACAGAACTGGAATAGTACGTGTCGGTGGCCAAACAAAAGTATGCTTTCGAGAGCATTTCCTGTCATTTGTTACTGAATTTATTCCATTATACAAGAAAACGAAACTATCTCTTATACCACATTACTTATTTCAAAAATAACTCAACGTCTGTTACCATTGCTTAAATAAGAGAAAGTCATTCACCTAAACAAAGTTTCCAAGTAAATTACATGAACAGGAAAAACATCTTTAAAGCAAGTGTTGCCACCACTCTCTTCCATTTGGCAGAGGCTTAGATCCCACCCAAACTTTGAAATTTGGAAGATCTGAGGGTAAATTCCAGACCTTCCATTTATTAGTTATACGAATTTATTTATTCTCCTAAGCCTCAGTTTCCTCATTAACAAAATGGGGACAATACCTACATTTTTGGGGTCTTACAAGGATTAAAGAGAAAACACAATGTGTTGAACATATAACGAGATCTCAAAAATGACAGTTAAGCACCTTGCCTTGTGTAAAACCAGACAAGCCAATGTGGGTAAGAGTGGCAGTTTTAACGTTAACATAAACCACTACCTCTCTTGAAGAGTTTCTTTGTTAAGACTTATTGAAGAGCATGGTTTTCTATGGCCATTTGCCATTCTTCTTGGTTTTGAGCTTGTAGACAGAATAGCATTGACACAGTAAGATTTCATGTGTCCATAATTCTCCTGCTATGTATATGGAAGTTCCACACACACACACAAAAAAAAACTGTATTTTATTAATAAAAAGGCATACAAAGAAATTTGAACAAAAATAATCTTGTACAGGGTAAATCTTCTTAGTAACTGAATTTCATGACGTGTTACAGGTCATATTTATAGATATTTAAAAGAAACACTTTTCTTGATTATTGCAGTACACAGGAGCACTGGTGGTGCAGTGGTTAAGTGCTGGGCTGCCAACCAAAAGGTCAGCAGTGTAAACCCACCACCTACTCCATGGGAGAAAGATGTGGCAGTCAGCTTCCATAAAGATTACACCCTTGGAAACCCTATGGGGCAGTTCTGCTCTATCGAATAAGGTAGCTATGAGATGGAATAGACCAGAAGGCAATGTGTATTGTAACATAGATCTCCACCATGTACAGTACATAAAGACAAAGGCTGGCAACCACATGAGCTGAGAACAGGGTATTTCATTGAAACCGTTGTTGAGTCCAAAAGCTAAATACTCCTTCCTAAAAACCTTACTCTGGATATCAAGTAAAAGAAGGGGAAAAGTGAACCTGTACCAGCAGACCAGGCCTGCAGACAGAGACTCATTTTAATAAATCAGAATGGAACATGAAAATGTCAACTTAATCAAGCACTTAAATTTTATTAATCAAGCCTAATTTTTATGAGTGCAAATAATCACTGAAGCTGGAAAAATTTGTTCTCAATTGCATCAGAAACATAATTTTAATATTCAATGGACTGATGAATTTAAATGGAGAATTATCTTTATGAAACATGCTCTTCATAATTCGCCATTAAATGAGAAATAAAAAAAATCAACATAAATCTTATATAAAGGTTATTTAACTAAATGTTGGTATTAGAAATATTATAAATGCATTATGCACTAATTTAGCAATAACCCAGTACACTATGTAAAGCCGAAATAATGAGCTGACCAGGGAGGCTTTACGTAGAACATGGAGAATTGTGTTATATTGCAGGAGGCTCATGATACAATTGTTATAGGGATTTTGTGTGAGATTTCATGAACATTCTTTTCATTCAAGCTGTTACACTACAATTCACTGTTCACCACAGACATTCTTCCCAGTTCAAATGTAGGTCTAAACCCATTAGAGCTTACTTTTGCAAGGTGATTATGCTATACAAAAAATTTTAAAGTATTTTTATTATTAATTATAAAAAAAAGGGATGTAAGGAAAGAACTGAGGTTTTCTACGTAATTTTTGGCATTCAAAACATTTCATTTTTCAAGTTAAATTTTCTGTCATAATGTTCTACTGCCTCAAAATATTCTAGGCACATAAAAAAAAAAAGTAAAAGAAAAATCAAATTAGCGTCAGAGTAGTTTTTTCTACAAATCTACACCCATTTCCCCCACCACCTCCACTGCCCCCGACATACTGCTTAGAATAGGTCGTTCCTTATGGATTTTTAAAGAGCGAATCAAATCTAACAGAGCAGTGTAGTTCAAAAGTTTGTTAACATTAACCTCCAAGGTAAAATGTTTTTTTCCAAATTCTATTATTTTAAGTTTCCTAGTGTTCCAAAGGAAACCCTGGTTGCATAGTGATTAAGAGCTATGGCTGCAAACCAAAAGATCAGCAGTTCAAATCCACCACAGGCTCCCTGGAAAGCCTATGGGACGGTTCTATTCTGTTCTATAGGGTCGCTATGAGTCGGAATCGACTCGACAACAGCGGGTTTGGTTTTTGGTAATATTCCAAAAGTATAGTATTTCCCAATAATATATGTGCTAAACTGTGTATTTGCCTGAAAAAGACCTTTGTGCCTAATGCAGCTCTAATGCTTCCAGACAGTTATGATGGGGTTAGAGCAAAGCACATCCATGAGAAGCCTGGAGGGCATGGTGCTTATACCAAGGTCATAGCAGTTCCCTCTTCCTGTTTGGCAGAAAATGTTTTGAATAGATAATGTGGACCCTTCATTAGAAGCTTAAAAAATAAAAATCCTAAGGTTGTTTTTAAAGTGTGAAGGCATTTAAAATCATGCCTTTTATGTTACAGATTTGTAATTCTGAAATGGAAATTTGGTTTTAAATATAGAGGTTTAAGTACATCATTTTCTCTTTTATTTGAACTCTGTTTATTATTAACTTACAAAAATATTTTCCTATGAAACATTAAAGCTTATAAAATAAATTTGTGGTAAGTCTAATTATCTTTTGATTTCATTTGGAGAGTACATTAAACAACTCAAATATTTGGCCTTTTGTATGTGTTTTTTTTAACCTGACAAATATTATAGTTTCAAGAAAGCATTATTATTTTGAAAACACATTGTAGCTTAATAGTTGACCTATTTTTCCCTACTCAACTGAATTAATATGCAATATCCTAAAGGTACCAAGATTAGATTTTCCCTGCAAGCAAAAAATACAATACATTGTGAAGCCTTTAGATGGAGACATAGTTCAAATAAACAGCGGAATTCTGTTCACAGTGCTTTGTGTAAGTATAAGATTGAGCATTTAAGAATACTGAAAAGGGAATATGAAAAGAAACCCATTTAAGATGCTTATACTGATTATATAATTTGTATTAGTTATTGTTTAGTCTTTCTTAATGGAAGAGTTTTTCAGCATATTAAGCTGACACCTAAAAAAAAAAAAGAAGGTTACATACTCTTGGCCGGTAAAGTAAATTTACTGTCCTTGCACCTTACACAAAGCATATTATCCTGCAAATAAGAATACTGTTGTTGATGATGCAGGATACAGGCTATATGTAATCAGTGGCGTGCATCAAAAGTCATCTGATAGCCACATTAAAGCCACATTTCCTATTAAGAATCAGCCTAAATTACAACATGGCACTTCCCAGAATGAGCCAAGGAAATGCATTCTGCAAGAAGAGATAATTGTATTTGAGTGTCTCTAAAAATCAGGAAGTCTTTTAGCAGTAAGTACTAATGCTTTTCTTTTTAGTCTGCCTTCTCTTGTACTGCAATATATTCAGCCTCACTGGCAAGCTTATCACACTAATTATTATTACATCTAGTGGTTCAGTTATCTTGATGACTACTGTAGCTGACATACTCCAAGGTCAAATCCTTAATAGCGTGAATCAGACTAAGCTGCCATCATACACGCAGTTGCTTTTGGTTAAAACAGTATATCCCAGATATGTTTATGAGTTTTATTGTTGTTACAAACATGGAGTAAATTATGTGTACAGTTTAATTGAAATATTCATCTTGTAAAACTTCCTTCTCAAAAAATCTTGTGAGAGGCAGGTGTCCTGTTGTGAAAATGGTTTTATTGACTACAAAAGTCTTTAGCCAGACCTCAGGCACTTTCAGATGCTCCAGAATAATCTGAGCGATCATATGCATCTTTCTAACCCGTAGACATGCAATAATTTCATTTTGTACTTACTCACAAGTGTAATAAATCCACTGACACACAGACACATGTCCTGGTTGGTTTGTGCACACACACACAAAGCGATGTGAGTAAACTCCAGACCGTGTTGAAGAATGTGTTTCCCTAAATTCCTTTGTATCTCTAGGGTGGAAGTAGCCATTTAGTTTGTAATGGATCCAAATATAAACATCTGTATACATTTGGATGCCCTATAAATATGAAATTAAATATGGAACTCCTTTTCTTTTATGATCATTTTCTTTCTTTAATTTTTTACTACTGCAGTTGCACATCTGGGCAGCAGTGCTTTCTTCTTTAATTTAGATGCGTTGCTTTTTTATAGATCGTGTTTGAGTTGTGCAGTTTGAATTTGTGCATCTATTCCTTCTGAACACAGGAAAATATCCACTTAATTCAAAGATTTTTTCGGAGGGGAAAAAAGTAAACATAAGAAAGAAGCTGGCAGGTTTGTGTCAGCTTTGGCTTTCGAGGGTTTTGAGTTTGTAGGACTCAACACTTATGTTACATACAAGATTAATATCACTAAGATTCTTTTGGTTGCTTTTTGTTTAAAGGAACAGAAAAAAGTGAAAGACTTTATCCCTGGGAAAAATCATAATATGAAGTGTTTGAAGAATTATGCTGAAATCTTTTAACCCCCTTTTGTCACTTTAGTTAAAAAAAAAAAAAAAACCCAAGTTGATATTCAGAAATAATAAATAATACTCAGTGTCACGTGATGTTTTTAATAATGAAGTTTACCTGACTCTAATTTTCCTCTTCCTTTCACTGTCTTCGTCTTTTTTTTTTTTTCCCCTTTTCCTAAATCCTTGTGGTTGTCTCCCTAACACGTTATTTGTCTGGTGGAATAAATATAACATATTGTCATATTTTTATTCCTATTACTAACATCATGATTAATATTTTCCAGTCAAATAACATTTTATTTCATTGCAAATCATAAAGAATTTACTTGTGCTGCATTACAGTTGAAAGCCTTGCAATAGTAAAAGAGCTCTTATACAACCCTATATGATGTATAGATTTTACAGATGCAATTTTTTTCCACCTTAAAGATGAATTTCTAAAATGTATAGCCACATATTGTATTTCGTATGTTCATAAAATGATCCAACAAACATCAAATATGAAAGATTAAATATTATGCTTTTTTTTTTTTGAATGTTACTTAATCTTTGGCTGTAATGTAGCTGGCGTGCTACGTTTGAGGCCTGTCTAAGTGTGTTTTTTTAAAATGTCATCTTTATTAGTATTACATTCAAGGAATAGTACCAAGAATCAGTTTCTTTCAAGACCTTCCTCCAGTGTGTGGCATATAAGTCTGAGACGAGCGACATTACAGAAGGTCATGTCACTTTTAACTGCTTGCATTACATCTTTCTGATTTCCCTAGTGCCCTTCCTTTGTTTGATTAATACTACTTGCTTTCAAGCAAGGTACCAGAAAGCATAATTTGGAAAGAGGATTCTAGAGCCTATCTAAGATGTTTTCCCTCAAAAAAAAAAAGGAAGACAAGAAAAAAAAAACCCAACTTGGTAAATGGATCTTTTCTAACACATGCATTTTTTGTCATACTTTTTTTTTCTTAAGGAAATCCTACATATTAAAGTTTTGCTGACAAATGTTTGGTCAACTGGACTTTGTGTACTTGAAAACAAAACTATGTAGTGCTCGTTTGTTTTCATTTGAAGGAGAGAGATCTGGAATTTGAGACTAGGCTTCCTTTTTTTATTTGTTTTCCTTAGTTAAGTGTTAAACTCCAGCACTCTTCCTAAATAGCAGGTGTTACTTGAGTTCTCTGGGAAAGGTTGCAATTTCGTGCAGTCATTAAATGCACTTCAGTGATATATACAGTTTGTTTTTAAAAGCTCAGTTTGCAGTTTCTGTATTCATTGCATTTGGCCAGAGATCGTGTCATAAAGCATAGTTCAGCTTCAGAGACACTCTTGCCCTCAAAGCCGTTCATTTCACTGGACCGCAAAAGCCTGACGATCAGTTGTGAAAGCATCATCATTTTAATTTGCAATTCTTATCCACACCTCTCCCTGGGCCCTGTATGTGTTTCTTAATATCAGTGAAAACATAAATCAGAATTCTGTGTGCCATTAAGAACACTGAATATTTTCCCAGGAAAAAAAATAATTTCCAAAAATTCATGTTTAAAATATTAAGTTGATGTTTTTATTAATAACATATTTGCGTACTTATGTTGATATAGGAACTGTGCTAAATGCTTTATATACATTATCTTATTAGGTCCTTAATCAGCACTGTGGGACAGGTGCTATTATTGTCTTCATTTTCCAAGGTACCTTAACTTCACCTGAGCAACTTGTAATAGTGGGGTACATTCTGAAGTAGCTTAAAGGCATCTGTAGAAAACTATCTCTATTGTAAATCCTCACTTGTGGATGTTTATGATGGAACGTTTAAAAGGCACTGGAGGAGAGGAAAAGCCCTCACCAGAGTGCTAAAACCCAACACAAAGGCCTCTCACTAACACAACACTTTTCTGCCAAATTTAAAAGCAAATGGTTGTGTTGGGTGGTTCTGGCTGCACATTTGTGGAGCAATTGTGCATAGCCAATTACCGTCTCGTGCAGGGGAGAAACAGTTTGGGTTTTGCAAAATGAAGAGTCTGATTTCTGTGGGCCTTCTTTGAATCATCTTTGCATAGAAGTTCCACAGCTGGTTTCTAGAACATGTAAAATTAAGCTGTTGGTTTGTTTTGTGGTTCAATAGTATTTTGAATTTTTGAAAATGGTGGAGGTCTCAAATCTAAATATAAAGGTTCAATATTAATTTTTTCTTTAATTTTCAGGCAAATGTTTGAGAACATTTTGAATATTTGCCTTTATCAGTCTGCATCATATATTAAAAACAAAAAAACCAAACCCGTTGCTGTTAAGTCAATTCTGACTCATTGCAACACTACAGGACAGAGTAAAACTGCCCCATAGAGTTTGCAAGGAGCACCTGGTGGATTCAAACTGCCAACCTTTTGGTTAGCAGTCGTAGCTCTTAACTACTACGCTACCAGGGTTTCTGTATCATATATTATGTAAAAGTTCTTCCAGGTGAGCTAGTTCAGTTCTGTGAGATAAATGATAGGCACTTTACCAAAAAGCATATCCAAAGATATGAATAGATAATGCATTCATCGATTGACTTAATCAACCAAGCATTTCTTGAACAGCTATGATGTGCCTTGCAGTCTGCTAGGCACAGACACCATTCTGCCTTCATCGCCCCTGCAGTATGGTGATAAGTACTGCAGAGGGGAGGTATATAATACATTCTTAATAACAGCTAGCTAAAACGTGGTTTGAGTTCATCCACAGGACTACAAGTGGAATATTCATTTCATTTTCCACAAGCTATTTGATATATGACCCTGCACAGGTAATTATAGCAAAAAAAAATTAATTCTAAAATTTTAAAGATCATTTTATTAGAGGTACAAAATAATAACCATAAAAAAAAAATCATGTGAGGGTGAGGTGACTTCTTGGTGCCACACAGTTTACTGATATATTGTGGCTCCTTTTCCTTTTTCAAAGCTCAGTCACAAGTAGCCCAACTTTGAATAGCCTGGCATACATTGCCTGGATTGTCACTCTCGTTCTCTGTATATTTGTGATGTGACTACTTCAAATTTGAGGAAATTAAAAGTTAGCATGAAAAGTTATCTGATAGTCCCCATTTAAATACTACTGGATTGTAAGCCTCTTGAGGGCTACTGTGTGTAGAGATGAGGTGCCTATGTGTTATTCAACTTTGTATCGCCACAGTACCTAGCACTGTGTGCCTTGGGCAAGGGGGTTTATAACAAATGCTTATGGAATGGTTGAATATAGTTAGAGAGAATGGCCAAGTGTCCTTCATTCTTGCTAAGACTGAATTGCTTTATCTGTCCCCAAATTAAGTGTAAGTTCTCACGAGATACTGGATACAGCACATTGTTATACTGTGGTTCTTTTGAAAGGTGGCATGTCCAAATGAAACACCACGAAGTTCTACCATGTAATAGAAAATTTAAAGTGTGATGTTAAACTGGGAATAATCTCACCGGATATCAGATGATTTGGGTTACATATTGGTTCATGAGACCTGGAAATGTTATTTTTAGGATTAGTCAATGCTTTTCGAATACTTATGAATAATTATTAGGAATAACTGAGAATTCTAACATGTTTTCTCAGTTTTTATAACTCTGAATAATACAGTCTTAGTTATTGAAGTTTTCATTCATAGCAAATTCCTGTCCATATCACAAAGTCAGATGAAAGAAGGACTGGGTGTCTCTATGTCCTAAAATTATAGGCTCTGGTAGAAAATGTTGAAAATATTTGATAACCATAATTCTATTGATTCTATCCAGAGATAGAGACTAGATTTTTTTAAAAAAGGCATCACAAGAATTTTAAAATGATATTAAATGGCATGTATACAACCATCAGTTGGCATTTACCTGAATTGCAACCCCTCCCAAAAGCTTTTCAAATTTTGGTTTCCATGGAATGTGTGTGTGTGTATCTGTGTGTGTGCACGCGCGCGTGCGCGTACACACAGATGTATAAAATCATCAAGAAATAACTAAAATGGGGTAAGGTCCAATTCTTAATGCCTGCAGTTATATACTGTTCGAGGCAAGAGGGAATTATTTGGCAAATCCAAAATGACTATTCCATTCTGCTGAAGTAGCCAAACTAAACCGAAAAAAAGACCAAACCCATTGTGTCAAGTCAACTCTGACTTGTGTGGATTATCTGGAAATTTAATTTTAATTCTCTGTAATTTTATACAAGAATTATATTATGAGAATGGGCATTATTGTTAAATGAAAATGAGAAATGTATCCTATACTCAAGTATGTATAATATGTGTATAATATGTATATGTATAATGTATGTATAACGTATAATGTATATGTATAATATGTATATGTGTAATAGGTGGATATGCATGCATTTTATTTAATGGCTCATATCCACCTACAGAGGTTATTTATATACACATACTATACATACTTGAGTATAGGAGTATAGCTTGCATGTATTTTATTTAATGGCTCCTAGTTTGGCTGCTAACTATAAGTAGCTCAACTAGGAGCCATTATATAAAACGCATGCATATCCATCTACAGAGGTTGTACACATGTATTACACATACTTGAGTATAGAAGTATAGGATACGTTTCTCATTTTCTTTTAATAATAATGCCCATTGTTGTAATATAATCCTTGTATAGAATCACAGAGAATTGAAATTAAAGTTCCAGATAACCCACAAAAATCAACCCAAAAAGTAATACAGAGATGGTCAAGAATTGACTTTTATTCATAAGAATTAGATTTGAGGCAAAAAAGCTGTTGTTGATCTTACGCCGTAGATCGCCAGCATGAACCAATTGAAAGATACAGTTTTTTAATCTTGGAATTTGGTGAAAAGTAAATTAGGAATAGCAGACCTGCTTTATGCTTAAAGTGCCAGGTGAATATAGACAGCAGAGTAGGTAAGAAGGAAATTTCCTGGTTTAAAGCATCCACCAAATTAATGTTAGTTTACCTGATGCATATTTCAAATTCTTTAAGTTGTCACAGAGCTTTTCATACAAATAGGGTTTCCCTGACTAGATTACAGTTCCCTGGTTTTGATCAATTAAAGGCGGAGCATTTTCCTAATCCCTATCTCTAGATCAAATGTTCTCTCTCGCTGCATCTGTTTCGAATGTTAATAAAGTTCTCATTTCCAAAAGACTCAAAATGACAGAACAAAATTTTCTCCTTTAAGATCATGACAACGACTTCTGTTTCTGTCTGCAGGTAGTAGAGGACATGCTGGAGGACGAGGAAGAAGAAGATGACAAAGATGACAAGGTAATTATCTTTCCCAGCACTTGGGTACCTGGGGATGGGGAAATGTAGACATGACACTGTTTTCACAGACAGTTAAAAAAGGACTTGAAGTGTTTGAGTCCAGAAAATTGGACAGTGCTGTTTATCATCCTAACAATGCCACTGCATGTTGCAAAGAGGGAGAGAAGGCTATAAATCCTCCACGTTTTTGTCCAGAGCTGGGTCAAATATTTTTCTGCCAGGAACAAAAAAATAATTCAGCTTGTCTGGAACTTGATAGCTCTCATGAAGATAACGGCAGTGACAACTGTTTTTGAAGGGCAAAAAACTGTCCTATCTTGAGTATTACAAATTGGGCTACACTTTGGGGGGAGAGGAAAGTGGAAAAATAGCAGCAGTCTGCATGAGTTCGAACATGGATATTGTCATCTGTAATTTCAAAAATTGTTCAGCAAAAGGACACATATGTGTGGAGTGCTCCAGGCTCCGGAGGAATTTAAATAATGCAGGTACTCACAGTCACTGCCTAGCTTTGGAATGGCCCTGTGGCTCATAGGTCTGGAAAGTTCATTCAGAGAGGCTCATATTCCGATTGCAGGTTCACTTGGGCACAGTGACCGTAGTAAATAACAGCTAGTTTCTAAGACTGCTTGGATTGGTTGTCCCCTGGGAAGAGGGGACACTACAGAAAGGAAATTAGAATGACCTTGCAATGCTGCAGCAATGGCTGGGGTTGGAAGGACAGCTTTCTATGGCAGGAGGATGGTGATACTGTCTTATCATTTCTCTGGGCATTTCTAGAGTGAAAATATAAAAAGTCCCAGAGTAGGACTGGGAAGAAGGAGAGAGAATAGCATTAATTGTTTCCATATTGTTCAGCATATAAAACCAGGTAGACCAGTGTCTATCTGACTTCTGTTGTAGTAAAGCAATGAAATTTTTTGAAGAAAGGAGAAAAACA
This sequence comes from Loxodonta africana, assembly GCF_030014295.1. Classification (NCBI taxonomy): domain Eukaryota; kingdom Metazoa; phylum Chordata; class Mammalia; order Proboscidea; family Elephantidae; genus Loxodonta; species Loxodonta africana. The sequence continues at coordinate 101,600,778 of NC_087343.1, read as the reverse complement.
GTATATCTTAATTTATGCTCTTGACCTTTGATTCCGGCAGAGATGTACAGTTATATCCCAGTGTAAGAATTTGTGCGCGGGAAGCAAGCATTAGAAATGTCTGAAAAAAACTCACAGCGATTAGTTAACCTCCCAAATGATTTTTTTTTTCTTGACTGATATTCAACGCTTGAAGGAAAATGGAAACATGGACACATATACACACACACGCACACACCCCCTTTCTTTCCAATGCTATTTCAAACATTTTTAAATTGAGAGAGCTTTTAACGTGAAATATTCTTCTGTACATCATTTAATCATTAGCAACATCATCAAACATAAACTAACAAAATCTCCTTCCTGCAAAAACACATATGTACTTGTTTTCAATGTTAAATAACATGAGCATACACTTCTGGCAATAAATGATATGATTTATTGTTAAGGTCAGTTGTAGAGCTGTAAAGAGCTTGTATTTTAACTCAACATGCCAGCTCTGAATCATCATTTCTCTGCTGATAAACACTGAGCTGCCATCCATTTATGGCCATTTCCCCTTGCTTGTTGCTGCTTTATCATTAAAGCCACCATAAAGATCCATCCCAGCAGCAGGCGTTTCCCCAGAAATGTGAATAAATGGAAACCCTTAGTGAAGTCTAGTACTTCAATGTCCCTGCTTGAAGCCAGCCTATATATATATATATATATATATATACTTTTTTTTTTTTTTTTTTTTTACCAGTTTGTTGATATTCTGCACCGCTAACCTCCCCTTTGGATGATCATTTTTCAATAGAGAGGATGTTGGGAGTGGGAAACAAACAGACATGCCTTGTTAACCATCTCACCAAAACATAGATGTCAAGTGGAACATGCCAGGGTGGAAGCAACACCAACTCTCTGGAGTGGCATCTATTGTAATCTAGTGTTTAGTTGCCTGAAATCGACACCCTGGTTCTAACACATTTTCAGATCTAGTTACCAAAGTTGATTGAAACTGAGCACTTAAATTATTTACTGTGTGAATTCAACTCTATTCTTCTGTACCAGATGCTTACACACGGTGTGTTTTTTATATGAAAGGATTGTGAGCTGATTTTCATAAATCCAACCCTTTATTTGAGGAATATATTTTTATTAATAACACGATTGATGGCCTAAAAATCGTATCTGAACAAAAAAAAGAAAATGGCAAATGTAATAATTTACAATAGCCTTTTAAGTGCTGGCATAATAGAAGAGAGAATCTTAGAGTGGACATCTTGAAATATAAAGTTTTTATTATAAGAAATGGAAGTATGAAAGGATACTCCAAGTTTCCATTTACCAGCGTCTGTCTCTTTCCCAGCTCTCACAGTGGGAAATGTTTAAGTCTTGACTATCAGTATGTCTGCGTAGAAGGGTAATTTCCTACTTTAAAAAATTCATTGGTTCCTCTATTTAAAGTTTGTGTAGAGTCATGCGTAATGGAATTTTGTGAGAAAACAAATGTGTTTTTTGCCATACGAGCAGGTACTGACCTCTAGCTCTCATTATTTCTCTGTTTTCTCATATGGTATAATAGTGGGGTCAGGTCAGTGGGTCCTCTTATAGGATAAAAGTAAAAAAGATTAATAAATGTGCCAAAGCCTCACTTTAATTGAACCTGAAGCATATGTTGCAAGTATGTAAAATATGTCCCAGATGTTTCACCAGGGTTAGTGTCTTAGCTTTCCCTGATTACCACAAGGCAGAGCTATTAGTCCTCTAACCTTTGGACTTGGGGGTAAATGGGGTATTACGTGGCACAGAACGAGAGCACCTGTTTTCCATTCAGCAAAGACCCCTGGCAGGCTTTGCGTAAGCTCATCCATATGTTTTCACTTAGCAGATTGTTAGGCGATTATGAAAAGTGTCTTTCTTTAGAGCCAGCGTTGATATTAGTCACTCACAATGAAAGGGCAAGTCATTGGCTACTTGACAAGGTCCGTGTGGGCATAAGCCGAAGTCGTTTATTTCATTTGAGCTTGGAGTGTTTTCCCTCAGCATAGGTATATAAATGGCAAAGTCACTGGTGTAAGGAGAAGTAGATAAAGATTATAATTAGTTAAAACACTAGTTTTGTGATAGCTTTTCATTAGTACTGACTTTAGCACCCAGAAATTGGTGAGAGATAAGTCATGGATGAGTTTTTACCTGGGATCCCAGATCTTGAAGTTTTTTTCAGATTATGGTCTTATAAGTTTTTTTTTTTTTCCTGAGTTCTTTTTTATTAAAGCTGCTAGTCATTATTCAGTTGAGGGTTTGTGATCTTCAGACTTATCCTTCGTTCTAGGATCCATTGTCCACATTTGCTTAAATCTAAAATTAGGTGGCTTTTCTCTTAATCCAATTCTGGGATTTTCACAAAGGCAGAGAATATGGGTTTTAAATGGTAGGTCTTAGTTATGAATCACTGACTTGTTAATATTTTTACTTATCTGTATTATGTAGCAGCACTATGTTAAACTGTGCTAGAGAGGACCTTTTTCCTGAATTAAATGTTAGAAAGACATCATACTGCGTTCTCAATTCCCTTTGTTGTACAGCTTTCTCTCAGTCGTCAACCACAAAGCCACAGTTATGATCTGATTTTGATCTGACACCAAATTTGGCCGATGTGGTTAATAGCAAATACGACTTAGCTAAATTACCTTGGCGGAGCTATCAATAAGCCACATGATAGTGTTTTTCACTATGTTATAGATAATAATACAGCAGTCAATCTGCATAATCTAGACATCTAATTAATAAAGATCAGCTTTGGTTTTGTAGCTTAAAAAGTTTAGGCATGCTTCCCATGGTGCTTCCTAGCCTCGTAATAAGATCCAGCTGCAATATCAGGAAGCAGAAGATAGAATGCAGACTTTCCTCAGGAAAAGCATAGATTCAAATGCATGGCATTCTAGTAATGTTTATTGATAAAAGATATTAAAATGCTCAGGCATTTATGCTTACACTGCTTCTTTTTCTTCTACCATTATTGCAAGGTTAGTGTGTTTCAAGATAACTAGATGCCATTGAGTGAAACGTATCAGAGTTACCTCACAATACACAGATTGTTCACTTTAATTCTGGAAATCTGTGTATTCTGGCTTAATCCTCAAGCCCTATGTATATAATATACCCAAGATGCGTATGTCTCCAGGCATCTGTGAGGTGGAGGAAAGCGATAACTCCAATATATGATATAGAGAAGATCCTAATCTAACAAAATGGCTTTTTCCAGTTATATTCAATGAAATACATGCATGGTAGGAAAACAGATCAAGACTTTGGAGAAACGGAAGGAGAGAGGATACAAGGAAAAACATATATTTAAAAAAAATTCCTAAATCACATTTAACTGGGATACCATCGTGTTCATTAGTTTTCTATTGCATGAAAAATTATCACAAATTTAGAATCTCAAAATAACACCCATTTATTAGCTCTCAGTTCAATAGGCCATAAATCTGATGTTGCTCAACTGGGGTCTTTGCTCAGGATCTTGTGCTCAGGGCGTCAGTCAAGCTGAATTCTCACCTGGAGGCTCTGAGAAGAATCCACTTCCAAGTCCGTTCAGGTGGTTGGCAAAATTCATTTCTTTGTGGTTATAGGATTGAAGTCCTTGTTCTCTTGCTTTCTGACACCTCTTAGCAGCCACCTTCAAGTTCTTTTCATTATAACCTCCTTTATTAATCAGAGGAGAATCTCCTATTTAGTGAATTCCTTTTACTGTTCAAACCTCTTTCTTCAGCATAACCTAGTCCCTTTAAGGGCTCACCAGATTAGTTCAGGCCCACCCAAGATAATCTCCCTTTCTTAAAGTCAACTGTACCAGGTAACATAACCTAATCATGGAAGTGAATACCATCATGTTATAAATCCCACACACACATCAGTGGAGGGAACTAGACAGGACCTGTGTACCAAGAGTGGAAATTTTGGCAGTTCTCTTAGAATTCTGTCTACCCAAACTGTCTAGACCTATCTGTGCTCTAAAGGAAAAAATGGAACAATCTTTGTGTTTCTCTTGCATATGTATTGCCAGACTGTAACCCAACTATCCTACAATAAGCAAATTAGGAAAGCCTGCTTACCTAATTGTGTCATTGCAAAGATTATAGGAAATAGCTCCTACAAGAGGTATAAACTGAGGTATATTTTACAATCATAGTATAATATACCCCACTTTGCTTATTATCTAATTGTGATCTGGGTGAGGATGGTTGGGCAGAAAGAAGGCCCGGAGGGGCTATTTATTTCATTTTATTGTCATATTCTCTTGACAAGAGCAAATAAGAATAAAATTAGCAACAAGGGAGAAAAATCCATTCCTCTTTGGGGGACCTGTTGGTTCTTAGACCTACTGAGCTAATGACCCCCTGACCTGGAGTCAGTAGAAAACCCCTCTACTTCATCTAGAAGCATAGCAACATTAGAACTAGAAGAGAGCCAAGAAATAACCTAGTTCAACCCTCTCATTTTAAAATGAAAAAATTGGTTCAGCCAAATTTGAATTGTCAAAGGTGATATAGACAATAAGCAGCAGAGCCATGGCTAACTCTCAGGTTTTCTGACACCAAATTAGGCGTTTTTACCCTTCCTTAAGACAATGTTTTCCAAGAAAAAAATTCAAAGTAAAGCTGCGTACTACCTCAGGCATGATCTTTAAAATACTTAAGTAGCACAGTAAGGGAACACACCTTCCATCCCAGAGAGCGGTTCTTCGCTTTTAAGTTTCCACTTTTCTTGGCTGTTCTACATATTCAGCCCTTTCCTGCCACTCTAGCTATGGGGTGTCTGGTAGGCAGAATAATAGCCCCCTAAAGACGTCCATGTCCCGAAATCCCCGGAACCTGTGAGGATGTTATGCTTCATAGGAAAGGGGAATTAAGGTAACAGATGGAATTAAGGTCGCTACTCAGTTGACCTTACAATGGGAAAAGCCTCCTAGCTTATCCAGGAGAGCCCAATGTAATCACAGTACGGAAGAGGGAGGTAGAAGAGAACGTCAGAGTGATGCTATGTGAGAACTCGGCCTGCTGTTGCTGGCTTTGAAGGTAGGGGAAGGGGACCACAAGCCAAGAAATGTGGGTGGTCTCTACAAGCTGGAAAGGGCAAGGAAACAGCCTCCTCTAGAGCTTCCAGAAAAAAATGCAGCCCTGCCCACACCCTGACTTTAGCTCAGGGAGACCCATTTCAGACTTCTGAACTACAGAACTGTAAGATAATAAATGTGTCTTACTTTCAGCCTCACTAAGTTTACGGTAACCCATTACAGCAGCAATAGAAAACTAACACAGGTGCCTTCCGACTGCATACTGTACGTTGTCATTAGGTGCCCGTCAAATTGCTTCTGACTCATAGCGACCCTATGCAAAATGGAAGGAAACACTGCCAGGTCCTGTGCCATCCTCACAGTCATTGCAGTGTTTGAGCATTTTGTATTCTTGCCCAAAAAACATTACACTTTAAAGCACTAGATCTGAGTTCCTAATTTTCCTTACTTAATCTTATTCTTCTACATAATTATGGCTACGCAGTTCTTTATTCAATGTGAAACTAAAACCTTATCTAAGAAAGCAACATTTTATCCAAATTGCCTTAGTTTTTATTTCAGAAGAGCTCATCCAAGAATGTGAGAGGATTATTGTCTATCTCTAGTGCAGCTGTGGACTTGCTTGTGTTATTAATTGGTCAGTAGGGCAGTAAGACATGGTTAACTTCAGTTTTCTACAGAAGAATTTCTCTTCCTCACCACATTCATTCCATTCCTTAAAGTGATTCAATCCTACAAAGCTCCAGGGCAGTGAATATTGACCTTATTTAGATCACAGACCCTTTGAGAACCTGAAGAAAATTATAGACTTCCCCCAAAGAAGAAAAAAATACGAGTACACACACACACACACACAAACCTTTTTTCGTGCATTTACTGCAATGGAAATTGAATTATTTTACAGAAGCTATAAAATATCTTTATAAAGTCTTATATCTCAGTTGCTCTTACCACCTTCCTCTTGACATTGATGCCTACCTGTTTCCTCAAACACTTGAGATACATGCAAATTTCACACACAAAAAAAAATTTAATTTAGTTCAAAAGAATTCAGCATGAAGGCTAATGTTTGGCTTGATATGAATTTAGGGAGTAGTTTGTGACACAGCAATGGCTTGCTGTCTTTGACATCCAGTTGACTATAGTTTTTCAGTTTCATGGCAAGAAGTGCTGAAAACACTGAATTGGCAAAAACGCACAATAACAAACAATAATGGGAGTACCCGTGGCTTTATGATGTGAAAGTTGGGCATAGTCAGATTTCCTAGAATTCTCTAAAATCCTTTAAGTTGAATTCACACTGTGTCACTGAGGTGATCTTTTGCAAAGTCTGTCATTTGAAAAATTAATTAACTATGGAAAAAAAAGTCTATGTCATTGATACTCTGTCATTAAAAAATAGGATTCAACATTCACGGTCTACTTTAAGGTCATTGGGAGCAGAATTAATTTTCAAAAGGGTTATCTTGTGTTTCCATCTGTCTGTGCGTTTCTACCAGTAAACAAATTAGTGAACTTGGCTACTATTTACTCCAGGCTACAGAAGCACTTCTCCAACCCTGGAATGTTTACGTAAATGTCTTCCTCAGAAATGCCCATTCCAGAGAGGCAATTTGGTTAAAAAAAAATTCAAATAGAAAGATTTACCTAGACAATTTGGCAAGAATATCCACCAAGTAAAGCAAACTACGAATGAACTCTTTCCTGTTGAGTTATTTGATAGTTGGATCCCTTTACTCAAAAAAAAAAAAAAAAAACCAAACCAGAACTTTCATTTGAAGTTCAATAAAATGCTTCAAGACAGGTCCTCTGGAAAGCTAGTTAACTTCTATGTTGTAGCAATGAACTTCCTCTTCTACTCCCATTTCTTGACAAAACTTCTTGAAATAGCAGCGTGTCAGCCCTGGCTCTCATGAGGTTGACAACGTTCATAGAAATAGACGCGATTTTTTCAGAATCGCTGGCAGAGTCGTTGACACCAGCTGACACCACTGCATGTTGAGATGAGGAGCATGTTTTTTCACCAAAGCAGCAGAACCAGATGTGTTGCCAAGCATCACAGATGCTCCATCTGAGCCCAGGGTGCCAAGATTTTTATTCTGCCTGAAAATTTGTTTGGCAAAGAAATTCTCCACCGTTTTGAAGACATTGACTCTGCAGATTCTAAAAGGAGTTCACAAATTAGGACTTATTCCTTGATTGCAAGAACTTGCCAACAGAATTTGGCTATGTAAACAGAGGCATATATTTTCATTAAGTTACATGTAAAAGGGATATATTAAAGAAACGTCATAAATTCTTTAGTTGTTGACATCATTGATGAGGACACAGCTTCAAAAAAATATGTGGCTTCAAAATAATTTCAGTGGCATATGGGTTATTTTTCTTGGTGATATGATGAACTCATAAAAATGTTTCAATACATATTTTTGGGGGGGAGGAGGGAGGAAGATAAGTAAAAATCCAGGTAAAGTCCAAGCCTTTAAAAATCAGGATGTTTTTATGTAAAGAAAAATATCAACAATGTCTGATATATTTTCAGAATAGACGGACATGAGGCAGTCATTCAATTTTATTGGTTTTATATTTCCACTGGCCAGAATCTTACAATTTTTATATTCTGTCACCCTCCATAATTAATGTAAAACCAATAGATATGTAAACTTTATGGCACTATTTTTTTCTTTGACATTTGCCAACTTAAACTAGACTCACAGTAAATAAAGATGGATGACTATAATCATGTTGGCAGGGTGTGTTTCCTTAGATTCCAATCACAGGAAGCTATTCTAGAGGTCTCAACATGGTAGTGAGGAAGGAGTAGTGATGATGTCACCTGTCTGTTTATTTTCAATAGCATCTTTGGTAGATTTATTATGTTTAAAATATACTTTCCTGTCCCATTGTTATCAGACTTGGCCACATAACTCACTTTGGTTGACACATGCTGCTTCCAAGCAGAAGCTTTAAGAGACATGCTTTGCTCTGCCATCTCTCTTTTTGTTCTGCAACAAGGCTGGAACAGTCCACTTAGGAGCTACTCCCTCAGCCTAGGTCCTGGAATAAAAATGAAATGGAGCCAATCTGTGATGGACATGTAGTGTGAGCAAGAAATAAACCTTTGTCTTATAAGACTCTAAGATTTTGAGATCTTCGTTATCTTTGTTACTGCAACCTAACCTAGTCTAAGCTGACACATACAGCATCCATGCCTTACCACTCTGAGCGAATCAGTGCCATAGTATTATAATTTGATATAAACAATGATTTTTTTTATATAGATGTAATCACAGTTTCAGAAAGTTAAAAATCTGTTTACTTCCTTCATTTACAGACCAATTCATCTTGAAGTCCAATCTCAGACATAGGTTGAACTGTTTTGCTATTGTGTCTCTCTCACTGAAAAGTGATACTTTCATTCCATAAACATATTGAGAGACAAACCACTGGATAGATAAATAAAACACAATATGGGCCTTTCAGGAGTCACTATACCAATAATCATAATACAATCAGAAAAATCTTATAAAAGTTATGGACAGAGTTTTATGGGAAAACAGGAGAATGACCAGCTTCACAAAAGTGTCAGGAAATGTTGCACAGAGAAAGTGACATTTAGCTTGGGCCTTGAAGGATGGATGAGAATGTACCAGGAAGCATGGTATATAAAAGCAAGAGGCATCGGCATCATAGGAGAATAACAGGTGTGAGAGAACTGGAAGGAAATTACACTGCAAAGGTCCATTTAAGATTGTGAAGGCTTTGGCTGTCTTCTAAAAAGTTTCAATTATATCCTCCGCACAATGAGGAATCAATAGTAGCTTTAGAGTAAAGAATTGTTATGATGAAATTTATGCTTTAGGAAGAAAACTTTGGATGGAATAAGAAGAAAATAAGACTTGAAGTAGGAAAATATGCTAGGAAGTACTACAGTAGACCCAGTAAGAAATAATGGCATCTTTAAATTAAAAGTAATACTGGGAATAGAATTTTTTTAAAAATTGAGAAATATTTTAATAGTAAAATAATATCACTGAAAAAATATATATTGACGAGAGTAAAGGAAAATTTAGAGTGTGGATGACTATGAGATACCCAGCTAAGAGAACCTTGTATTTGTGTCGAACTCCACATGATTCAAAGCATTTCATTTCATTTCATTTCATTACCTTATTTAATATTCACAATAGCTCTGTATATTGATATTTAAATCGTGATTCCCATGCTTTAGTATCAGGAAGATTAACTTGGCTAGTGGCAAAGTGGCTAAGACTAGAAACCAGCTAATTTAACCAATAAAGGGAAGTAGTAGTTAAGCCTGGAAACTAGATAACTTGTCTAACAGAGAAGAAGAAGCTAAGACTAGAAGTTAGGTAATTTATCTGGTGGTAAAAGAAAATGAGATCAGAAAAAAAGTTCTCTAATTTACCTTCCCAGATATGTTGAACCAAAGCCTGTTGACCCACCAAGAGATGACAGCTAGGCCACTTGGAAAATAATTTTGCATAGCCATAGTCCATTCTACTCAGTATAGTCAGAGAAAGTATCCCATGTGGCTTCCTGACCCTCTTTGCCCTGAGTTCCCCTGGACTGGCTCTTGGCAATATTTGTGAAGATAGTGGCAAAAGGTTCATATGTAGTGCCTCTTACCCATTCAGTGTGCTATTAAGAGGTAAGCCGTAAAGATGGCGTGGGTGCAGTGTCTGACCTCCTTTAACTTCACAAAGGGAAAGGAGAATCAAGATCAACAGCCCAAAGCTGATTCCTATGAAGCGGAGTGTCAGACATGTCTCCTCTCCCCACCATCTTTACCAATTCTGACACCAACCGTCCCTCCCACGGCACTCTCTACTAGATTCAATAATTCATTGCAATGGCCACACAGAACTCTCTGACCATACTCAAGATTATGGGGTTTGTTAAGAAAGTAACAGGTTATAATTCAGGCTCAGGAATACTTAAGGATACAGTTCTTCCATCCAGACAGCCTCTTCCCAGCCGTGCTCCCAGGCAGGCCTCTCCCTGGCCCTAGGCCTCTGCCCAAAGGCACTCAGCTTTCTCTCTCTGTGGGCAGGGAAGCCCACCTCACCATCTCCTGCTGCTAGGTCACTGCTGCTGGGTCTCTCCTGCCTCTGCTTCTCACCATCTTCGGGGTTACAGCTCTCTTTCTCTCACGTGCTCTCTCTCTCATTTGGTGGGATTCTCTTTCCCACCTCTGGGATAGCTCAGTTTAAGCTCAGCAGGATGGCAAAACTGACCAGTCCTCTTGGAGGGTTACGATTACCATATCTGCACAGTCCCACCAATCACTTGGGTGGGAGTTATAAGGCCATGGCAAGAAAGCCCACGCAAAAGCAATCCTTTACAATGCATAATCACAGAACCAATGTGGAAACAAGTATGGATGTAATAGGGGGAAAATATTTGTATTGACTCAAAATTGGTTCAGTGGGAAAGGTATAGTAACCACAGTTATTCTGGCTTTGATCTAAGTGTCATTAGGAAAACACGATGCTGGGGGAACTTGGTTTAGTTGAGAAGCAGTCACTATAGCCCCTGTTTTATAGATGAAAAGACCAAAACCTCTGAGACATCAAGTAACTAAGTAAAAGTCACAAAGACAGTGAAACTATCAAACTTCAGACTCTAGTCTCACTATATCCAAAGCCCACCATTTTCTGCATAACAGGCCCCCAAAACTTAGTGACCTAAAACAATAACTTACTGTTCTCTTTCATTATTCAGTGGTTTGACTGGGCTCACCTTGGCAGTTCTAGTTTGAAATTTTGTGTGGTTGTAGTCAGAAGGGTGGGGCTACAGTGTTCTAAAGGCTCAGCTTGCTGGATATCAAAGATGGCTCTCTCACATGGCTGGCAATTGGTGTTGGATGTTGATCGGGGATTCAGCTGGTGCTATTTGTCTACACGTGGTCTCTCCATGTTTCTCAGGCTTCTCATAACATGGTAGCTGGGATCTCAGAGGGAGAATCCAAAAGCAAAGATTCCGAGGCACCCAAGTGGAAGCTGCAAGGCTTCTTACCATCTAGTGTTGAAAGTCTCAAAATGTCACTTCTGCACATTGCATTAGTCAAGCAACATACTAAGGTCAGAGAAAAAGCTATGTCTAGGAATTAGGTAACTTGTCTGATGGTGAAGAAGCTGAGATTAGAGAACAAACTCTAATTATTTTTCCTTCTCAGACATGTTATAGCAAAGCCTGTTGACTTTTCAGAGAGAGGGTAATTAGATCCTACCTCTTAATAGGAGCATCAAGGTTATATTGCATAAGACCAAATGTATGTGAGATATTGTTGTGGCCATCTTTGGAAGGTACAATCTGCCACAATTTTCAAAAATCAAAAGCTTCTTATAGATGCCCTACAGCATTAGGGAATGTGGAGCCTATCCCCTACCAAAGACTGTCTCTTTATACAAGGTTTATCAGCATATAGTACTGGATTAGGTTACCTCACAAATTAAACACACATAAAAAAAATTGCCAAGTAGATCCAAGATTTATCATCCTATATATTTTTAATTTGTGTTTGGATTTTATTTACAAGATGAAAAGAAACAAAAGACTTACTGAATTGTCATTCTGTACTTCTTCACTGAAATATAAAACCAAACTAGTTGCCATCGAGTCAATAATTCTGATTCATGGTGACCCCATGTGTGTCAGAGTAGAACTGTGCTCTGTAGGGTTTTCCATGGCTGATTTTTCAAAAGTAGATCACCAGGCCTTTCTTCCAAGGCACCTCTTGGTGGGCTGGAACCTCCAGTCTTTAGGTCAGCAACTGGACATTTTTGCACTACCCATGGACTCTGGAAATATAAAAGGTCTACCTAATTCTCTCGTCTTTTTGCCTTGCCGTAGATAAGAATTCAGTCAAAAAACTTTACCTTTTTTCTCTAGTTAAGCTTTCCCCTGAAGCTCATTGGGGTAGGAGGGAGTTGCAAAGAATTTTTAATTCCTATTTAAATTGTAGTGGATGTCCATTGTCCTCCACTGATGAAAGAGGATGAAATGTCAATGGGCCATGTTCTACAAGTCAGGCTTTACCTATTCTGACTGGCTGCCAAAAACGAAACATCAAGCAAGGAAGGGGGATTACGGAACATTTCCTTCTTAAAACATAATAGTTTCTTCCTTTTAGAAAATGTGCTTTGAAATTGCCAACAGTTCAGATATGGTGCCTTACTAATGTCCAAGGACATTTCTCATAGGATTAAAAGATGACTAATATCTCTAAAAATTTTGTTGAAGGGACGGTAAATTTCTCTGTAAAGCCTCTTTCCTAGTATCCCAGGAGCTGCTGTGGTGAGGGAGCGTTATGTGGGTGTGAAAATCAATATTCAGCACATTATGCACATAACTGCTATTTCTTGGTGCTGATATCTTAGCCGCATATTCTGATGAGCAATGATTTAGAAATGGGGCCACCTTTTGTGTTCTCTTTGTGATTCATTCTATACTTGAACATTTTGGAGACATACGAGGCAATATGATAAACGAATATACAGCTGCTTCAGCCTCATAATGTAAGATTTTTTTGATTATCCCACAGAGTAACTACCCTGGGTGTTAGGTTTGCTTGTCACAGCCTTCAGTGCCTGGGGTAGTTGAACAAGTTCCTTTTTTCCATTGAGCTGACCTCAAAGTCACATAGTTTCTGAATCAAGGTCCTCAGATTTCATACTTTGGCAATTTCTTTCCTTTCTAATGGAGTATATTAGAGAAAATGTGTCACCTTTTGCACCATGTAATACCAAATCAGATCAGAATTCATGCACAATTATGTCAGTGGAAATCTAATAGTACGGGCTGGCTTATCTCTAGATAACACATGGAAAAATAAACTTCCGCTACTGACAGATTTACTTGATGTTTTTTCAGATAAGTTATTGGTAAGTAATTGAGCTGAAGAATGTAACTGGATTATTTTTTATACTATAAAATTTTTAAAAAGCCCTTCAATAGTAAAATGGCTGCTAAGTATTCAAGCTGTGTCACTCTGCTTTTTTCCCTCTTTCTTTGAACAAGCTCCTGGATAATGAAAGAAAGAAAAAAAAGACACTTTGCATTAGCTATTTTTTTTTTTTTTTTATTTGTTAGGACAACTAGCAACTTTAGGAAAACAAAATTTACATAAAACACATGAAAAAAATTTTTCGCTGATAGTTAATGGCATTTAAGTAACAGGTTATGTGGTAGTCTACCTGGGAACTGATATTAGGGTGCCTGAAAACCATTCATTCAAGTCAAAGCCCATCACTAGTCTGAAGTCTTCTTGAAACCAATTAAAATCATTTAAAAATAAGTTGTACTGCAAATGTGTTTTTTAAGTGTTTTAGACTTGGGATGTCTTGGGGATGTTGTAACCCCTTTTAATGTTACTATTTATATGTAACTACTATGTGTATAGTATTACACCTTTAATGCACTGTATTAGCTGTCACTTGAAATTAAGTGCAGGCATGTTCTTTTTTGTCCTTCAGTTTCTCCTACATTAAAAGTTTAAATAATGATACCAATAGTAAAACGGTAGGTAGCATTCCCAGTGGAAACTTGCTTCTGCATCTGGTGGGGTTGTGTTCAGGTTTACACGTAAAAGATATTGTAATATCAGAATCTCTTAGTGTTTACACACCTGGTATCCAGAACTCTACCTGATGTCTTAGGGAATTAATGGAATCAAAACTTATGGTAGGCATGTTTGATAGATATGCCCTGTCCGTAGAGATCTGGTCATAATTCCATCAAAATTTGTCCCTAGTTGATCATATATCTATGCATTTTTATATCTTTGTGGTTTTCTTCACCAACTCTGTGCTTGCATCAGGGCCCTCATTAGAAGGTCAGGTTTTGAGGAATTAATAATTCATCTTGAAAATGAACTATAAGTTGAATGTATTAAGTTTGGGTGTTTGCCACTCAGCAGGCATTTCATAGAATTAGAAAAAAGGTGAATCCACAGCTAAAATATTTTCTTGATATCTGTTTTTTATTTATGTGAGGAAAAGTAAATAGATATTTATTGATTTCAGGTTTTTTTGTTTGTTTGTTTCCATAACTCATCTTTTGCTTTTCATGTTCAATGATATTGTGCAGACTTTTCTGCAATGATGATAAAATTGTGTACTTTCCAAACATGAAAAACAGTTTTAATGAAAGAAACTATCCAGATGGGAGCCACTTGAATGGGAGGAGTTCTAACTTATGCTAAAAAAGTTCATATAAAAATTAAAACTTCTACATATTCATATTCCCCTGCCCATAGTCTAAATCTTAGTGATGTAACTTCCTGTCTGGATCTTTTTCCATAACAACAGGTTAAAGAGAAAGATGTTTAAAAGAAATCCATTTTTATCTTACAGGGGTCAGCCAACTTTATCACCTACAAGTACTTTTGCATTTATTTACATACCCACAGCACAGAAATGAAAGTGAAAATTTTGCTGATTAAGAATCAAATCAATTTGTAGTGTTTTTCTCATTTTCAACATGAGACTTCATTCCTCCGTATATTCATGCTTGCATATACTTAATATTTGCATAGCTATGACAAATGTCTTCTGTGCATTGTGTACTGATACATCTTTAGAAAAGAGTGTAGTGCATTTTCTTTTCCTTCATTCACCATCAGTCTCAGACATACTCTACATCTATTGCTTCCATTTACTCTCTACTTTTTTTTAACTTTAACTCTTTCCTTTCTGGCTTCCATGTATAGCACCTTACTACCTTGTTCCCTGAAGATGTCAATAGCCTCTCTTGGTCCTCCTTCACCTTCTTGATGCATTTATTCTGATGCTCCCTTAACCACCATGTAAGACTTCTTTCTATCTCCCTGTGTACTTGCATTGGTTTGTTTTATTCTAATACTTCAATTTTTTGTTGTTGTCTCCACTGTCCGAGTAGCTCCCAATTTTATTCTTCCTTAGAGAAGTAATCTATGTCCACACTGTCACCTCAGGGAAGATAACTCCGCAATCTTTACCTTCATTCATTCATTCATTCATGCAACAAGTATTGATTGTACACTTGGAATGCTCAAAGCACTGTGCTAGATGAACTGAAAGATACAAAAAGAAGCAAGACCTAACTCCTCTCCTCAAGGAGCTAGAAGTCTCTAGTTCTACCTGTCATTCCACGTTTATTGTTTCTATCCTACCTCTTGGGCACGGAAAATGGCCCCCATCATAACCTCAAGCTCAGTATATTTTATTCTGAACTTATATTCTTCCTCCAGAACTAGCCTTTTTTGTAGTTAATGGATTCCTACTGGCAGCACAATTACTTTACTCATGAAGTTCAAAAATTCAGATCATCTTTGGTGGTTCTCTGTCTACTCAATCGTCAAAATTCTGCAGATTTTGTTCTTACTTTGCATCTTTCTCTTCGATTCTGTTAAGAAGCTCTGCCTTTTTACCTGCATGAAATGCAGCTTTTTCTTACCCAAGGCGTGTTGGTCCTCAAAGACCCAGCTGAAATCTTCCCTCATTAACTCCTTAGCCAATAGTGAGCTCTCCTTCAGAACATGTAACACTGCCCTTATTCTCAGTTGACATTCATCTTTCCTTCCCCTTCAATTTACTGCACACTAATTACATGTCAGGGACTGTGTTGAGAACTTCACATGCATTAACTCATTTCTTCTTTATGACAACTCTATTAGGTAAGTTCTATCATCCATGTTTTACAGACGAGGAAAAGAAGACTGTTTGGATAAGTGACTTGTCCAAGGTCACAAATTAAGGCTTAGATTAGAACCTAGTTCTGTCTAAACTGCAAAGGTCACACTTCCTTGTGGCTTTTATGTATTATTTATTAACTCAAGTTCTTATTTTGCTTGAATATGTATTGTCTCCACGAGGACATTATAAATTCTAGTGACTGGAACTGGTATTATCATATATATTATGCACAATGCTACAAAAATAGTAACCATTTGGTTAAATTTTCAATAAATAGGAGGATACAAGTATGAATGAGAAAATAGATATTCAGATACCTGAGTTCTATAACCACTCAAATTAGCCATTTTGTATGCTGGCTATGATTTACCAAAAGAAAAAAGACTATGAACTGATCTTTCTTTTGCCAATATCTTTCTGACCTCCTCAATGACATCTACACCTACTGTAAATAACCAGAATTGCATCTACCATCACCAGTGTGGTAGAAAAAGGAGTTTTCTGCTCCCTATGTATTCATTTCTATTCCAATTCACTGGACTCTTGAGACTCAACCACTACCTGTGGTGCTATAGATGATGCAGAGTTGCGTCCAGCTTGTGTTTTCACAAAGCCCCAATGTCTCCCTATTAGTCACGCTCCTCCCCATCCGAACCCACTACCCAATTTCAAGTTCCCCATACCTCAAATTAACCCACTTCTGGTCACTAAAGTATAACACATATTACAAATGCTGCCAACAATCACTGAAGATTTATTTCTCAAGGCAGTTTAGCATAGTGGTTAAGAGTGTGGACTCTGGAGTCAGGCTACTGTGCAATGTAGGGCATAGTACTTAGCCTCTGTCCCTCAGTTTCTTCATCTGTAAAATGGGGTTAATAATAGTTCCTATCTCAGAGACTTGTGATAATTAAATGAATAAATATTGTGAAGCTTAGAATAATACCTGGGACATAGCAAGAATTTTATATTAACTATAATAACATAATAACATATTAGTATATATACCAGTTACCAGTTGACATAATAACATACCAGTTACCAGTTGCCATCTAGCCGATTCCGACTAATGGCGACTCCATGTGTGTGTCAGAATACAACTGTGTTCCATAGGACTTTGAGTGACAGATTTCTCAGAAGTAGATTGCCAGGCCTTTCTTCTAAGGTACCTCTGGGTAGACTCAAACCTCCAACCTATTGGTTAGCAGCTGTCTTAGTTATCTAGTTCTGCTATAACAGAAATATCACAAGTGGATGGCTTTAATAAACAGAAATTTGTTTTCTCACAGTTTAACCCAGGGCCGTCGAGTTGATTCTGACTCACAGTGACCCTATAGGACAGAGTAGAACTGCCCCATAGAGTTTCCAAGGAGTGCCTGGTAGATTCAGACTGCTGACCGTTTGGTTAGCAGCTGTAGAGCTTAACCACTACGCCACCAGGGTTTCCTCTCACAGGCTAGAAGTCTAAATTCAGGCTGCCAGCTATAGGGGAAGGCTTTCTCTCTCTTTGTCAGTTTTGGGGGAAGGTCCTTGTCTCAGCTTCTGCTTACTGGTTCCTTGGAGATCTCCATGTGTCCTGACATCTCTCTTACCCCATCTCTCTTGCTAGCTTGCATTTTTTGTATTTCATATCTCAAAAAGATTGATTCAAAATACACCGTACAATAACCCTGCCTCATTAACCTAACAAAGACAACCCATTCCCAAATGGAATTATAACCACAGGCATAGAGGTTAGGATTTACAACACGTATTTTGTTGTTGTTGTTAGGTGCCGTTGAGTCAATTTCAACTCATAGTGACCCTACATACAACAGAATGAAACAGTTCCCGGTTGTGCGCCATCCTCACAGTTGTTATGCTTGAGCCCATTGTTGCAACCACACATATTTTGGAAGGACATAATTCAATCTATAATATTCCAGCTTTGGCCCCCCCAAAATTATATACTTTCCACACGCAAAACACATTCAACCCATCATATCATCCCAAAAGCCTTAAATCAACTCTAAGTTCAAAATCTCTTCTTCTGAATTATCTAAATCAAATATGGGTGAGACTTTAGGTGTATTCCATCCTGGGGGAAAATTCTTCCTCTGTGAACTTATGAAATCTATAATACAAGTTATCTGTTTCCATAGTACAATGGTGGAACAGCACAAGGTAGACATTTCCATTACAAATGGGAGAAACTGGAAGGAAAGAAGGGATAACAGGCACCAAGCAAGTCCAAAACCCAGCAGAACAAATTACTTTAGTTTTCAAGGCTTGAAAATAATCCTCTCTTCTATGAGACCATCTGGGCAACGGCCCCGCCCTCCAGACTCTGGGTATTGGCCATGCCCTCTGAATTCTGGGCAGAAGCCCATTGGACCTGGGCTTTAGTTCCTCCTTCCAGGCCCTCTGGGATGGCAACTCTGCTACCTCGACTTTAGGTGGCCCCATACTCTTAGTCCATCTGAGCAGAGGCTCCACCCGCTCAGCCCCTGGCATTCTTTCACCCCTTGGGCATGGCAGCCCCACCCCTTCAGCTTTGGGTGGTGGCCACATTTCCCTGGCACAGCTTAACAGCAGACCTACACTCCAGAACCAAGTTGGCGAAGGGCCAACTCTTTGAAACCTAAGAGGCTATGTCCCCCCCTTTTGAGATCCAAGAGACCATGACCTCACCCTTTGAAACTGAGAAGACCTTGCTTCTTGTGCTCCTCCCAAAGGTTCTGCTGATCTCCAAGCTGCCAGGGATGACCCTTTTCTTTTTTTGGAGGAGAACAGATGTAGCTCTTTTGGCCCATTTCCTGCCCGTAGAATTCTAAGAGGCAGACAGTGTCCTTTCCTTTCATTCTTTCTCTGTCCACTTCAGTCTAAGTTGATGGGTTTTCTGCTGTAGTAGTTGGTTAGATCCATCAGTCACAGGTTTAATCTCTTTAACAAAAGATTAGGTAGCCTCGTCCATGTGTCCTTAGTTTGTATAACAGGATTTCCCAAATATTTAGCTCTGTTTTCATTTTGCAAATCTCATTTTTAAGTCCATCTCTTTCCTCTCACATTTTACTATAAGTGGCAAGGAGAAACCATGCAGCCCCTTTAAGATCTTGCTTAGAAATCTCATCAGCCAGGTATCCAAGTTTATCACTTATAAGTTCTACCTTCCACCAAACATTGGAATGTAATTCAGACAAGTTCTTTGCCACTGCATAAAAAGCATCATCTTTCCTCCATTGTCCAATTACATGTTCATTATTTTCTTTTAAAGCCTCATCAGAAGTACATTTAACGTCCACATTTCTAGCACCATTTTGTTGCTCTTGCCATATGTATTCTCTAAGATGATAGAGATTTTCTCTAACTCTTCTCACTTCCTTCTGAGCCCTCACCAGAGTTGCCTTTGATATCCATAATTCTACTAACAGTCTCTTCAAGACAATCTAGGCTTTTACTATTAGACACCCTTAAAATTCTTCCAGCCTCTACCCATTACCCAGTTCCAAAACAACTTCCACGTTTTAGGTATCTGTTAGAGCAGCACCCCACTCTTCTGGTACCAAATTCTGTCTTAGTTATCTAGTGCTGCTATAATAGAAATACCACGAGTGGATGGCTTTAACAAACAGAAGTTTGTTTTCTCACAGTTTAGGAGGCTAGAAGTCTAAATTCAGGGTGCCAGCTCTAGGGGAAGACTTTCTCTCTCTCTCTGTCAACTTTGGGGGAAGGTCCCTGTCTCTTCAGCTTCTACTTCCTGGTTCCTTGGAGATCGCCTTGTATCTTGACATCTATCTTAGCCCATCTCTCTTTGTAGCTTGCGTTTTTTCTCTTTTATATCTCAAAAGAGATTGATCAAGACACATCCTACAATAATCCTGCCTCAATAACATAACAAAGACAACCCATTCCCAAATGGGATTATAACCACAGGCATAGAGATTAGAATTTACAGCACATTTTGGGGCGGGGGGGACGTAGTTGAATCCATAACAGTAGCTGAGCACATTAACTGTTTTCACCAGCCAGGGACTCCTCAGTGAGTATGTGTATGTATATATATGTGTGTGTGTGTGTATGTATACACACACATACACACAAACATACGTTGTGGTCCTAGGATCCTATATATGTGTATATGTATAATTGATTACCCAGAAACACAACCCAGTGCTGTCGAGTCGATTCTGACTCATAGCATAATTGATTAGTGTAATATTAATACAATACAATATAATATATACTTATATATTATTAGTATTGATAGCAGCAGCTGCTGTATCATGATCTGTCATGAGTGCTTTGGATGATTGCAACATTATTAAATGGAACAGTCTAAGTAGGGATGGTGTCACAGTGGTTAAGCATTCAGCTGCTAACCAAAAGGTCGGTGGTTGGAATTCACCAGCTGCCCCTTGGGAACCCTATGGGGCGGTTCTACTTTGTCCTGTAAGGTCTCTATGTGTCAGAATCAACTCAAGGGCAATGGGTAATGGTAACTGTAAGTAGGGATGGGGAGCCCTGTGGCATGGTGGTTAAGGGCTTGGCTGCTAATCGAAAGGTCAGCGGTTCAAACTCACCAGCTGCACCAGGGAGAAAGATATGGCAGTCTGCTTTTGTAAAGATTTACAGCCTTGGAAACCCTGTGGGGCAGTTCTACTCTGTCCTGTAGGGTCACTGTGAGTTGGAATCGACTCAACGGCAATGGGGAAGTAAGGATGGAATATCTGGAATTCAAAGAAGAGGTTATGGCCAAAGACTTAATTTTTAGAACTACCCATTAGAGATACAAGTAATGACTGTGCAGGAGGCTGTTGACAGGGGAAAGGAAAGGGCCGAGGACAGTCCTATGGAGGATGCCTCTATTTAAGGGGCAAGGAGAGGATGAAGAACAGAGCATAAGATTGAGTAGGACTCATGGAATGGTAAAAGAATCAGAAGTGTCCCTATTATGGAAATTGTGAAGGCTGTACTGCACCTATGTTACAGTAGCCAAAACAGAATGGCTCACAGCTCAACAGCCCAGAGCTACTTGTACAGAAATAGGATAATATAGAAGGGACATAAGGGCAGGTACAGTAAACTCTGTATAAGTTGCAAGGAAAGGAGACAAGTGAGTCCAAAATTGACTGAATGGCCTCGGAGAATGGTGAGGAGTTGGCCAATGAAGCCTCAAAATCAGCAGGATGGGGAAGGATTACTCACCAAAGGAAGGCCTAAGTAGCAGAACTACATAAACTGTGTTAGTCTAGACACTTTACGTTCTTTCTTTCCTTTCTTCTTTTTTTTTTTTTTGTTGTTGTTCATAATAGAAAATTTTGCCTGGATAATAAAAAAGAGTTACAAAGTTAAATGTACTTTGGCACTTCTGAAAGCATCAATCAAACTGCTCAGTAAGAAAAGCTGAATTTTGTTCTCCATCTTCTTTAACTCTTCACCTATGGCTTCAGTTGAAGTCTGGCTTTAAAAGAAGAAGAAAAAAAAAAAAAAAGATGTCAAAGACAGTTGTAAATTATAGAATGACATCTACCTTGTGGTTCCTCTGTCACTCTCACTAATATTGCTTAGCATTCTGAGTTTTAAAAATAACACAGTTATTGAGATTTAAAACTCTGTGGATGCAGAATACATTTTTGAAAATAAGACTTTTTACTATGCATAGCCAATTGTAGTCCACTGAGAAAATGATGTATTTTTCCAATACATTTTTATTATGTACTTAACTGACGGACCTTCCCAGCTTCTTCAAAGACATTCCACTCCATCAGGCACTGTACATAATATACTTCTTAGGAATCTACTTAAATTTGTATTTACCTGTGAGGCTAGATTGGCTCTAGAGGACACAGCTCTTTTTTCCTTGAGTAAATTATACATATTTTAGAAAACTATCTAAAAACATATTTACCTCATATGGAATTCTGTTCCCAAGGGTAATTAAGACCAGTTTTTTAAAAGCACAGCCAATGCACTTGGAATCTCTCAGGTAAATAAGATATATTTCATAATCATCTAAGAACTATTTCTCTATTCCTGTCCTTCTCTTTCCCTTCTCTGTAACTATCATCATGCCTCTTTTATACACATATTTAGTAATTATTTCAGTGTTTCCTAAGATACTGCTTTTCTCTTGAGATCTAGCACACCAATTATGCTTTCCTTCCATTCCATGTACTGGCAGCCATACATGGGAGAGGCATAGTCTATCTGTATCTACCCTACATATAATTTCTAGAAGAGAAGCTGCTACTTTGTGAAGATCTGGATTCTTCTGCTTATAAATTTTCTGTAGTCTTCACAGATTAAGAAGGTATTTCCAATATTGGGGCATTTACCCAGGGAGCTAAGAGTAGAGTTTTGTTTGCTAAGGTATGCATAATTGAATGAACACTGTATCTTGAGCATTTTTTTAAATGTGATACTTGAAACTAAATACACAATAACATCATTGTAATTATTTGCAAGAGCAACTATATACCGCAATCATATTAAAACCTAAAGAATAGACAAAATTTCCTAAAAATACATGCTTTCCCATTTAGCCATTTTGCACTTTGAAAACACCCTTTATACACTGATTTCTGTGCATACATTGCATAATGAAAATGCACAACCCCACCTTCCTTTGCCCTACAAGAATATTGCAATATTTCCCCCAGAAGGAAACAGTAGGAAATCCACATGACAATAATTGTTAGGTGGTTTGTGCAGACTGCATGAGAATAGAACTAAAAACTTGGAGAAAAGGTGTTTCCTAGAAACTGTAAGATGAGTGTAGGAAATAGAATAATGCCCAGTTTGTTTCTCCCTTTCTCTGCCTCTGAGGACTAATCCTTACATTGCATAAGATTGAATTCTGAAGTTGCCATGAATAAATATCATGTGTTGTGTTCACTCTTTCCCTAGGAGGTCAACGTTTCTACTGGTCTTTTTCCACCTGTGGTAGTTGGGACCTGAGAGTTCATCCTGCTCTTACTAACCCACGATGAGCTTCTGAACCAGGCCATCTGGATTTAAGGCTAATGATATGTTTAAATGCTATTGAAATGTTTGCGACAGTTGCTAAGCTTTAAGACTTGGATGAGGGCTTTCTGTTTGGTTGTTGACCTAAATATCCTAAGCAGCTTTTCTGCCCAGATTTGTTTTAGAACTCAAGTGGCCATAAGTCCTGGTTTGCCCAATAAAGTCCCAGTTTATGCCTGTGAACCTGCGTTCCATCTCACCATAGGAAGTGACCCAGTCTGTATGATAAATGATATAACCTTTCTACTTATATGAATTCTTTGAATTAAGTTTTGTTTCCTTGGGTGTTTTTGTGTTTGTTTTGTGTTTATGTGGTTTATATTTGCAAAGGGTCACTCGGGTAAGTTTTGAGAAGATTAAAAAATAATAAGACCCTAGTTTTCATCTAAGGAGCCCTGGTGATGCAGAGGTACAAGAGCTCGGCTGCCAATCCAAAGGTCAGTGGTTTGAACCCACCAGCTACTCTGCAAGAGAAAGATGTGGCAATCTACTTCT
The DNA here is from genome assembly GCF_030014295.1 of Loxodonta africana. Classification (NCBI taxonomy): domain Eukaryota; kingdom Metazoa; phylum Chordata; class Mammalia; order Proboscidea; family Elephantidae; genus Loxodonta; species Loxodonta africana. The sequence goes on along the minus strand of NC_087343.1, from coordinate 101,577,540 downwards.
GTAAAGATTTATAGCCTTAGAAACCTTACGGGATAATCCTACTCTGTCCTGTAGGATCTCTATGAGATGGAATCGACTCAATGGCAGTGGGTTTGGTTTGGTTTTTTGGTTAGTTTTGAATAATCCAGGAACCATATTAAAACATCTATTCCTTAGTCCCACTCTAGGAGATTCCGATTCTGTAATGATGGGTGATTGTTGTTGTTGTTGTTGTGTGCCATGGGGTCAGTTCAGACTCATAGAGACCCAATGTAACAGAGCACAATTTCCACATAAGGTTTCCTAGGAAGTTTGATAGGTCTTTTCTCCCAATGAGCAGCTGCTGGGTTTGAATCACTGATGTTTTAGTTCACTGCCCAGTGGTTAACCACTGCACCACCAGAACTCCTTAAGAATGGGTTGTTAGGTGCCATTGAGTTAGTGAAACACTGCCCAGTCCTTCCCCATCCTCACAATTGTTGCTATGCTTGAGCCCATTGTTACAGCCTGTCTTAGTTGCCTAGTGCTGCTATAACAGAAATAATACAAATGGATGGCTTTAACAAAGAGAAATTAATTTTCTCACAGTCTAGTAGGCTAGAAGTTCAAATTCAGGGCGTCAGCTCCAGGGAAAGGCTTTCTCTCTCTGTCGGAAGGTCCTTCTGGGCTAGGAGCTTCTCCATGCAGGAACCTCAGGTCCAAAGGATGTGCTCTATTTCCGGTGCTTCTTTCCCCAACCCTCTGCTTGCTTCCTTTTCCTTTTATCTCTTGTAAGATAGAAGGTGGGACAGGCTACACGCCAGGGAAACTCCCTTAACATTGGATCAGGGATGAGACCTGAGCAAGGGTGTTACATCCCACCCTCATCCTCTTTGACCACAGGCAGAGATTATGATTTATAACACATAGGAAAATCACAAAATGGAGGACAACCACAAAATACTGGGAATCATGTCCTAACCAAGTTGACGCGTATTTTGGGGGGACACAATTCAATCCATGACACAGCCACTGTGTCATCCTTCTTGTGGAGGGTCTTCTTTTTCACTGACCCTCTACTTTGCAAAGCATAATGTCCTTCTCCAGGGACTGGTCCCTCCTGGTAACGTGTCCAAACTACGTGAGACAAAGTCTAACCATCCTTGCTTCTAAGGAGCATTGTCTGTACTTCTCTGAGACAGATTTGTTCATTCTTCTGGCAGTCCATGGTATATTTAATATTCTTTGCCAACACCATAATTCAAAGACATCAATTCTTCTTTGGTATTCTTTATGCATTGTCCAGCGTTCACATGCATATGAGGCAATTGACTTGGGTCAGGTGCATCTTAGTCCTCAAGGTGACATCTTTGCTTTTTGGCACTTTAAAGAGATCTTTTGCAGCAGATTTGAATTCTTGACTGCCATTTTCATGGGTATTAATTGTGGATCCAAGTAAAATGAAATCCTTGACAATTAAAATCTTTTCTCCGATTATCATGATGTCACTTATTGGTCCGGTTGTGAGGATTTTTGTTTTCTTTATGTTGAAGTGTAATCCATACTGAAGACTGTAGTCTTTGATCTTCATGAGTAAGTGCTGCAAGTCCTCTTCACTTTCAGCAAGAAAGGTTGTGTCATCTGCATATCACCAGGTTGTTAATGTGTCTTCCACCAACCCTGATACCACATTTTTCTTCATGTAGTCCAGCTTCTCTAGAACCAAGAATGGGTTAAAAAAAAAACCATTGCCATCTAGTCGATTCCAATTTATAGTGACCCTGTAGGACAGAGTAGAACTGCCTTATAGGAGTTCCAAGGAGCGGCTGGCAGATTTGAACTGCCAGCCCTTTGGTTAGCAGTCGTAGCTCTTAAACACTGAATTAGGACCCAGGAATTTGTATTTTTAACTAGGTGATTCTTAGGCACGCTGGAGATTGAGAACTTTAGTTTTAAAAATGCAAATTCAGCCTAGCTGTTTGAGCCCTAACCTCTGAACTCAGCTACATGCAGAGGGGCATAGCTATTCCACAGTATCTGGTTAGCATTTGGTCAGGCTGACCAGCTGCAGTCTGGCTGAGTGACGCTGACACATTTGAACGACTAATATTTCCCAAGCTAGTTCTGAGGGTTCGTCCTCATTACCTTATCATGGCTGGAAAACAGGTGATTAATTTGGGTGAAATTCAGCCAGAATTCTTCCCTGCTTCTCCTGGCAAACACACAGACACTGTTTCAGCCAGGTGAGTTAATTGTCTTACCTGAGGAAGCTCTTTTGAGTGTTTTACAAGGTGAGAGTAGATTGCATAGTGGTTTATTTCTGGAAGGTTGATTCTAGAACAAAAGACAAATCATTGAGTGATTCTGCTCCCCGCTCGCCCTTACTTCAGGCGGCATTGTGCGGAATCAAGGACACATGCCATTCAAAGCGGCTCCGCATTGCTGACACTCTCAAAGTCATTCTTTCCTCTCACAGCTGTCAGTGCTTGGCGCACTTTATGCATTCCTTCTGGGCACTTGATCTTCACGTTCCTTCAGGAAGGAGGAGCAGACACCTGAACAAAAGGAAGCAAGGACTCTTGGCCTCCTGAACAGCAGGGCTATAGGGCTCGTTCATATTACTGAAGTGCCGTTTACATTCTCCAGGTCACTTTTTTTAGCCTTCCAAGGTACCTGTGTTTGAAGGGTCTCAACTTTTTTTTTTTTTCTCACTCTCATCTTCACCGCCTTCCTCCACCCCATCTTACCCCTTTTTCCATACACCATCTCCCCTGCTTTGGCTCTGTAGAAGGAAATTAAACTGTGATTTGGTATGCTAAATTACCTGAACTAAAAACTGTAATTTGCAATATTATTAAGTCATCACTGTCATGGATTTGAATTTCTTTCTGTTTAAACCCCTAACTCACAGCATTGCTCTTTTTGATTATTACTAAAAGGAAAAAAAGGAGGAAGAAAAGCCTTCGGTTCCTCTTCTGATTTGCCATATAGGGTCACTATGAGTCAGAATCGACTCGATGGCAGTGGGTTTTTAGTGGTCAGGAAAGTTATTTTGTTTCTGAGTGGATACTTCAGTTTACAAAGTTTTTAGGTTAAAAGCTCCACATTGCCTTCAGGATGTGTTCATGTCTAAGGGCATATGGCATTGCATCAACGTTTTCTATAAGAGGTGACCAGTCAGGATAGTCTAGGTTTGATAAGCCAATTCTCGGTGGTGGCTTCAAGCCGCAATGTGTGATGTCCATCATGGGTGGGCAGGGGGTTTTGTCCACACCTTCGTGGTCACGCTCAACTTGGGACCGAGACTGACAGAGCAGCCACTGTCTGGAATATTGCCAGTGACCAAGTCAGAAGGAGAAGCATGGCAAAGCAAGCACTGGCTTTTAATCCTGGGAGTGACACAGACCACCTCTGTTCACCTTTCACTGGCCAAAGCAAGTCATTTCAAATGTGTGGGAAGTGCAGTCCTACACAGGCCCAGAAGGAGAAAGCCTGCATATTTGTGCAAAGCCTTAGTGATTACTATAAGGGTCCAGTAGTTTCATGAGTTTAAAATAATAAAGGCAGAGAATCACTATTCAAACAAATTTTATTTACCCCAGAATATTTCATTTGAACTATTCATGACTTAGTGCTTCTTCCTGACACTTCAATAACATTACAAAAGCAAGATACAGACTCTGGTAAATGTTGGGGAATAGCAATGATGAGATCTGATCATAAGTTCTTGAAAACTGGCAACCTCCCTCTGCGGCTGCCCGGGGCATGGACACGGTGGAGTGTACTTGATAATACATGATCTAGGAACCAAAAAAAAAAATTTTTTTTTTTTTTTTTTTTTAGGGACCAAAAGGACAGATATATGCTATTCTCTCTGCTCTGTCTCTCTCTCTCCCATTCAGCAAGTCTCCTCCACTGGAGGATAGAGATTTTGCTAATTGTATAAAAAAAAATAAATAAAATAAATTGTATAGACTACAGTAATGGTTCATTCAGGCTCTGGAATCAGATTTCCTCGTTTGATCCCAGCTCCATCGTTTACTAGCTACCAAAAAAACACAAAACCAAACCTGCTGTCGTCGATTTGATTCCGACTCATAGTGACCCTGAAGCACAGAGTAGAACTGCCCCATAGGGTTTCCAGGGAGCACCTGGTGGATTTGAACTGCCAACCTTTTACTTAGCAGCTGTAGCTCTTAACCACTATGCCACCAGGGTTTCCTTACTAGCTATAAAAAAAAAAATTTTTTTTTTTTTTTTTTTTTTTTAGCTATATGACTGGTAAATTGCTTACTCTCTCTATAGCCTCAGTTGCCTCATCTGTATAATGGATATAGTAATAGTACTGACTCATAAATAGTACCGACTCATAGCATTAATAAATCGTATTTATAGCTCTTGCCCCAAGGTCAGGCATATAAAATTGCTTCATAAATATCCCTAGCATCAGATTGCTGACAATTTTCTTATTTTCTTTAATACTAATACTTACAAATTCTGAAATTTGGGGAAACTAGCTATTTTTCCACAGCTTTGATAAAATATTTCTAGTATTTCCGCTCTTCGAAAGCCATGTTTAGGGCACAGATCTGCATGAGTCTTCAGTGTTAGAAGGCATCACCTAATAGGATACCATCGCTCGTGGGCTTGACCACTCACCTACAGCAAATAATTACATCTGTCTATTCAATTTTCGTATTCAAAGAAAATATGTCTTTGCTTTTGTCTCCTTGATGATAGATTGCACTAGCAAAAATTATATAGGCTGGCAAGGATTCTAAACATATTTCAAGGTCAATCTAAGTATTTAAATATGATGCACATAACCTAATAATGCAGAGACACTCAGAATCAAAACATAACCCCAGGTCACAACATAGGTCAAGGACAAGAACGTGGCAAGGCCACAATTACAGCAGAAGCATAATTATATTCCTTGACCTTCTAGAATCAGCTCATCTTCCAGTCTTCTGATTGTATTCAGTATGATGGGATAGGCTGGCCAGTCTGCTAATGGTTAGTCCACTGTGAGCAGTCAAGTTAACAGCATTTTGTCTTTACCCAGGATAGTAAAGTATATTAGGTTCAATTTACTTCTCTTGTTTTCAGCTCAGTTTGAAGGCCCAACAGAGAGCCTGAAATGTAGTATTACAGTACTTGTGGCTCCAAGAAATTCTTCTTGGAAGCTATTAATATCATCAAAGACTCCTGAGACAATCATCAAGAAACTTAGAGTGCTGATAACAGTGCTCTAGAAGTAGATGTGCAAGAGAATGTAAACTATATTTTCTGTGACATTCCAAGGCTATTAATAGAAGGAAACAGAGGTCACAGAACAACTGCCAGCCCCAAGGAAATTTTGCTTCCAATCAAATATCTGAATCAATGATGCAAAGCTAAATATTTTATAACATGGGACAAAGGAGGTCAAGTAATCGTGGGTGTTTTATAGCCACAAAGGATATACCTAGCCCCATCTAACCAGGGCAGAATTCCCCTGGTAAAACAGGTGCCCAAGTTAGGGAACTGGCAGCGAGCCATGTGTATTCAGAACCACTCCTCTTTATCTTGTCATGGGTTTACTGTCCTGAGGATGTTTCAATAGTTCCATAACCACCAAGTCCTGCTGCTCTTTAACAGGCACTAAGCCCTATCTGGAAACCCTGGTGGTGTAGTGGTTAAGAACTACAGCTGCTAACCAAAAAGTCAGTGGTTTGAATCCACCAGGTGCTCCTTGGAAACTCTATGGGGCGGTTCTACTCTGTCCTATAGGGTCGCTGTGAGTTGGAATTTACTCCACGGCACTGGGTTTAGTTTGGTTTGGTTATCTGTACATAAAACTGAGGCATATGTTTGTCTAGTCTGGTCAGTGCTTTCCTCTGAAAGATAAACACGGAAACTGAGTTTAAAAGTCTTTGGAAGATTCAGAAGATAGAATAAAAGTCACATCAAATTACATGAATCTAATGATCTGGGTCAAAAAGATCTAATTAGTCAATTATATCTGATCTGCCTTATAGCTTCAAAATTTCAATTTATTACAGAACTCTCATCTCAATTCAGTAAGTTACACTGTTAAACAACCACTCAAAAGACCTGGGCTCTAGATCTGCCTCTGATGCAGTCTAGAGCAAGCAGCTTTGTCTCTTTTGGCCTAATATATAAATTGCATTATTTGGACTAGAATAGAAGTCAGAAAAACTATAGTCCATGATCCAAATCCAGTCAACTACTTGTTTTTGTAAATAAAGTTTTTTGGGATACAGCCATATCCATTCATTTATTTAGTATCTGTGGCTGCTTTCACACTACAATGGCAGAGTTGAGTAGTCGCAAGAGAGATCTTATGGCCTGGAATGCCAAGATTTACTGTCTAGTTCTTTATGGAAAACGTTTACTGATTCCTGGAATACAGGATATCTAAATATATTTTCTGTTTTCTCATCTGCAAAATGGGAGTAAAAATAGTACTTAGCGTATTAAATGACAGTTCTTAATACAGCTCCCGTCATATAGAAAATGTTAGCTAATATGTAATTATCTAATTGTTAATTAAATGGTGAACATGATCACTCTCAGAATTCTAGTCATCAGTTCACCGTTATGGGAAAAATAGTTGCCGCCTCAGTGCTCTGCTGCGTAAGATAGGCAAGGAAAGGAAAGATGGCGGACGACTCGTGTGACTCTTGGACAACTGGAGTAACAAAACCCAAAAGATGCTGAAGAAATGCCATACACAGACTGTATTACATTTCAATCATAGTGATAAAGCCTGAGGAATGCTGGAAACACATCATCCAATTATCAACTTGATACTCAAGTAGGCTTTGAAGGCTAAGTCAGATACGAACAAGCCACGAGGGGAGTTGAAGGTATTCAAGGTACAAGGGAAGTGGAATACCCAAGAGGTACTGGGAGGTCAATGAGTAGAAAAATTTGACTGGAACGAAATACTTCAATGTTGAGTTATCAGTGACAGAGTTAGGAAGGCTGGGCAGGACCAGGTGTGGAGCTTTGAGCACTGGAGCAAAAAATGTGGAAAGTTTCTTATGTCCACTGAGCCCACTGAAGGTTTCTGAACCTGAAAGAATTAGTATTTCTAGAATCTTTATGATATAGAATGGATTGTAAGACAGAAAAGCGAAATTAACTTCATTTTGTAGAGATAAATTTCAGTTTTATCTGCATTGTTGTTACAGTTATAAGAATGTTTTATTGTTGTTTATATTTATACTAATACTCTCCTTTCTGAAACTTCACTTAAGCCTCCTTTGCCTAGTGCGTTAAAGCTAATGCACAAATGTAAAATGAGTTCTTTTTTTTATTTTGTAACTACTTAAAAAGCATCATTTTACATGCACTTCCAAAAAACAGGTATAACATCTCCAATTTATTCAACAATAGTTATCACTGAATAGCAGGAAATGAGTAAAATGTGAGTTTTGCCTTCAATCTGGGAGGGAAAATAAGTGACATAAATAGCATTAATACAAAGTAAAAGTGAAGCAGTTTGAGTATTCAGAAGGACACCAAAAATATGACCAACACTATTAATTGTCTACTAAATATCCACTTCCACTCTTTTTCTTGTTAACAAAAGATTAAAATTGGTTTGCGATGGCAAAGTCTGGCTAAATATTTACTTTCTGAAGTTTTATTGCATCCATGGATAGCCATGGAACCCTGAAGGCACAGTGGTTAAAATCTCAGCTGCTAATCAAAAAATCAGCAGTTCAGATCTACCAGCCGCTCCTTGGAAACCCTATGAGGCAGTTCTACTCTGTCCTGTAGGGTCAATATGAGTCAGAAGCAGCTCAACAGCAGAGGGGTTGATTTTTGGTTTTGAATGGATGGACATGTAATATAGTTCTGACCAAAGAGCCAAAAAATTATGTTTTCTAGAGGTTTCTGGAAAAGCTTTTTACTTTCTTGATGAAAAAGGATAGATATTTCTGGCTTTATTCTTCTCTCTTTCATCTAGCCTTGAATGTGAATGTAATGGCTAGAGCTGGGCAGCCATCTTGCCACCATGAGACAATAAACAAGATGATGACGGCATGAAAAGACAGAAAGTAGTTGTGACCCCAGTGATATCTTTGAACACCTAAATCAGCCGCCTACTTCAGAATTTCCTATTATGTGATGAAAATTAACCCTATTACATATTAATTGAATATGTTACTTGCAGCTGAACACTAGAAGATTCACTGAGTAAGGCCGATTTTGTGCTTATTCATTCTGTTTGAATATCATTCACTTTTTCAACAAATATTAAGTACCTACTAGGTGTCAACAGCAATAGGTTTTTTTTTTTTTTTTTGGTAGGTGTCAAACAGGTAGGTACTTAACACCTATCAAGTACCTACTAGGTATCAAGTAGTCCTAGTGGCATAGTGGTTAGGAGCCTTGGCTGCTAACCAAACAGTTGGCAGTTCGAATCCACTAACCACTCCTTGGAAACACTATGGGGCAGTTCTACTCTGTCCTATAGGGTTGCTATGAGTCGCAATTGATTCAAGGGCAATGGGTTTGGTTTTTTGATAGATGTCACACACTGTGCTAGATACTAGGAATGGAAATCTAATGATTCCATTCTTAATTTCTCTCTACAACAATGCCTGATAATTTTGTTTAAGTCTCAAATGAAAAATAATAGATTGCCTCTTTTCTCTCTACCCCTGACTTTCATTCCACCCTAACTGATCTCACACCCTCCCTACATTCCCCTTCGAAGAAATGGAAAAAAAAAAAAAAAAAAAGACTACTCTGTAAGAAAAAAATCAAGAAAGCCAATACACTTGTGCATCCGACCTTATACCATGCACCAAAAAGCACTCTGAGCTCTGGCATGGCTGCGGGATACCCACCTAGAATGTTACAGTCGACTCATTTAAGGGAAAGGTTAGTTTACTTGTGGAAATACTGCTTGTCCTCAACCCTAAACCCCTAAACTCCCTCTTGGACCTTGCTGCACTTGGGCTTATGCAGTAAGAACCCCACAGGCCTGAGACAAGGCTGGAGAATATTTTTATTCTGTGAAGGTGGAATCATGTCATGGGGGTGCTCTGGAGTCTTTCTTCTCATCTTGTTTTCCACCATCTTAAAAACAAATGGTTATATGACAAGAAATGCTCTGTGTTCAGGCCATGCTTTTGTTACTGTACCTTTGGGAAATGAGCTGAATGCAGCTTTTGTCTTGGTATCAAATTCTAAGACACAATACAGTCCAGGATTACCTTTTGGTGAGAAATATGCAGCTGCTTCAGAAATGATCATTTGGCTAGGATATTGCAGCAATGCAGCCATCAACAGACCAGTGTGCCATTTATTAAAATTCTGCTAGGATAAATCAACTCATTGTTCCCATCAACAAACTGGTGCCTCCTCTAGCCTTCCTTGTTTCTGCTGATGCCATCACCAGTGCCTTGTCACTCCAGCTCAAAAACCTGAGTCCTGCCAACAACTGATGTTGTTTCTCTCTCCCTATCATCTCTCAACTCACCTCCTTAATTCTCACTGCTGCTGCCCTAAATCAGGCCCTCGTTACCTCTTGCTAATACTAGAAATGGCTTACCAACTATCTCCTCCACCAGCCTTCTATAACCCAACCCACAAGTGCTTCCTAAAGCCTCTAACATATAAGTTCCATAAAGCAGGAACCTTGTTTGTTTGCCTTGTTCACTTTTGCATCCCCAGGACCAAATATAGTGCCTGGCACATAGTAGGCCCTCAGTAGGTATTGGTTGGATGAATGCATCATAAAGAGCAGCCCTGGTCTGGCTCCTCCCTTTCTCAAAAACTTTTGTGGTCTTCCCCTTTCCCATGACATAAAGGCCAACTCTCCCTAGGGTAGCATTTAAGGCACTCCAGAGCCTGGGCTGCAGGTTGACATTCTGACACACATTCCATCTCCTCTCCTTCATGTGCTGTGTGTTCCGATTCAACCAGGCAACATTACATTTCCAAGACAGGATCCTTTGCCACTTTTCAGTCTCTGAGTCTTTGCACCCTCTCCGTAGAATGCCTGGAATGTCCTGCAGGCTATCTCTGCCAGTCTAAATCCTACCCATCCGTTAAGAACCAGCTCTAATCCCTTCCTCCATGAAGACTTTTCTGAAAAGAATAATAAACATGCCATTCTGAGAGCTCACTTCAAGCTAGCCTTGCAGTTTCTTCTCACTAAACCCTATGATGAAGATCTGTTTATCCCCAATTTAAAAATATGGAAACTAAAACTGAGAGCCATCTTAATGCATTTAAACAAGTTTGCACAGCACAGACAAGGCAGGATTTGAACCCAATGCTAAAGTTCCCATCCTTAACCCTGCACTGTATTATCCCATTATTGACTTATGCACAACTGGAACAAAAATCTGCCAGGTCCTGCACCATCCCCATGATAGGTTGCAGATTGGACCGTTGTGATCCACAAGGTTTTCACTGGCTGCTTTTCAGAGCTGGATTGCCAGGCCTTTCTTCCTAGTCCTTCTTAGTCCGGAAGCTCTTTTAAAACCTGTTCGGCATCACAGCAACACAGAAGCCTCCACTGACAGTGTAAGCTGTGCATGAGGTGCAATGACCAGGAATGGAAGCTGGGTCTCCCTCTTAGAAGGCGAGAACGCTACTGCTGAACCATTATACGCAGTAGAAATGCTCCTCATCTATTTCGGAAGCACAGAGGCTATGGACTGGCAGCTATCAACGGCATTTTGAAACAATCTTCAAAAATGAGGAGATCTTGAAGACAAATTTGGGTTTTGAGCTTTCTCCCCAAAAAAGGTGCTCTGGGAACAATGGGCTTGGGTTCCCAAATGTCTAGGATCAGTGGGAGCTGGGTCACAGATGCTTCCCTCCATGGGGTTTGCACTCTCATTCAGCCTGGTCCATGTAGGCATTTGTGATCCTGATAGCTCCTGTTGACACCTGTCATAAAGCATTTTTCACATCCTTCGTAATCTCCTCTCACCTTCCTGAGGCTGCAAGCTTCCTCCTTTATTTCTGTCTCTTTTTCTGTGTTTTCCTTCCCACTAGCATGTAATCAGTGCTTGGCACATCATAGACCTTCAATTATTTTTTTTTGTTGAATATAAGTTTTCAGATTTGCTAATAATAAGCCCAACATTTGATACCTTTCCAAATTAAGTTTTTTCAAAAATTTTACATATTTCATAGCCAATTTTACATAGTCCCATTTATAGAAAAATGGTAAGAGTGCCAAACCTACTAAATAATCCCTTTTTTTTTTTTATTGGAATACACTAATGTTTTCATTAGATTTCCATTCAATGTTTGCTTTTGATTGTTTTGCTTTGGTAAATGATACAATCATTTTTCTTTCCCTGTGAAGTCTTCCCTGCTTTCACCAGTTAGCCATTTTCCCTGCCTTCCTATACCTGTTAGAGAACTTACCAGATAGTATCCTAAGGATTTATTTGCTGGCTTGTTCACCTTATGGGTAGGAACTGGGTGTGTATTATTCATCTTCATATTCCTCTCATTCAGCCTGGAAGATAATAGGTGTTCAGTACAGTTTCAGTGACTGAGTTTTTGCCTGGAGTACATACGCAATTGAGAGAATGATTATCTATATTGAAATTACTTTAGTCTGACATGAAGGGACGTAGACACTATTTCCTCAAGGTAATCAATGTTATTGATACATTAATATAGTATTTTTATTTATACTTCCTTTCAGTTAAAAGCCTTACTATTTTTTAAGATATTTAATATTAAATTCTTAAATACCAACGAGGTATCTTGATGTCGAATTCTTGGCAAAACCAAAAGGTTTCAGAAGCTTCTCATTCTTTCTTCTTTTGAAGTGGTCTTTACAGGCGGTAATTGGGTTCATTAGCCTGTAATTCTTTTTACCCCTGCCTTCAGAGGCAAGCTGGAAGACCCCGCAGAAGCTTGCGTGTTTGATCTCAGACTGTCAGCAGCCATGGCTCCCGGCTCAACTCTGATTCCGTCGACCCGAACAAATGACAGCCGTGGTACTCCTTTTATTTAGTAACACCAAGCCCAAGAGATGACAAACCAGTAAAAATATTTAAAAGTAGTAAAAAGACATGTGCTCTCTTTATTTCCTGCCGTTGGATTATATAGTAGAAGTGCTACAGAGTAATTTCTTCCTAGATGTTCCACTCTCCAAGGGTTTTACCCTAATATTTTAGTGCAGAAGGATAGCAGTTCAGATCTACCTGGTGGTGCTGCAGAAGAAAGGTTTGGTGATCTGTTCCCATAAAGACTACAGCCAACAAGTCCTGTGTTACTCGATTTTACTCTGTAACACATGGGTTCGCCGTCAGTCAGAGTCAACTTGAAGGCAATGGATTTGGTTTTTGGGGGAGCTTTTATTTTTTTATATTTATTTATTTTTATTTTTTAGTGACTTAAGATTTTGCCTTTAACTAGGTAGCCTATATGATGTCATTTAAACACTATGGAAATAAAGGCTAACATAGAAGTCAATAACATTAATAAATAACATTTATTTCTATGTGCCAAGTACTGGGATGAGCATTTTGACTGGTTCATCACTTTTAATCCTTAAAAAAAAAAACCCTAAGGAATAGATATTACTATTAACCCCAATTGTACATATGAAAAAACTGAGATTTAGAAAGTATTTTAGTTCTGCTTAATAATTACTACACACTTGGTGGTTTAAAATTACAGAAATTTGTTCTCTCACAGTTCTGGAGACCAAAAGTGTGAAACCAAGGGACCAGTAGGGCCACACTTAAACCTCCAAAGCCTCTAGGGGAGAACCCTGCCTTGCCTCTTCCAGGCTCTGCTAGCTCCTGGAGCTCCGTGGCTTGTAGATGCCTCACTCCAATCTCTTCCTCCACCTTTACATCGCTTTCTTCTGTGTCTCTGTGGGTCGTTTCCTGTCTCTTATGGGCCCACCCTAAGCCAATATGATCTCTCCTCCAGCCTTACCTTACGATCCTTACCTCAATTACATCTTCAAAGACTCTATTGTCAAAGAAGTTCACGTTCTGAGGTTCCAAGTGAACATTCTGAGGTTCCAGGTAAATTTGGGGGGAAGATTATTCAACCCATGATAGAGAGGTTAAGAAATTCATGCACAGTCACAGCTAACGAATTACAAAGTGAGATTCAAACGCAAGTCACGCAAACATTTGCCCCTCTGCTATCCCGCCATTTGGCTCTTACAGGCAGCTCTGCAGATATTACCCATCCAGAGGTGCTAGTGAACCTTGTTAGATGAGATTAGTTGCATGGGCTGCTGTTCTTTAACTATTATTAAAGCATTAGAGGGGAAACTAGACACAAATTAATTGTTAAATAATGCACTTACTACCATTAGCAGAGTCTCCCAGAGTAGCTGTCAGGTCTGAGTGCCGGAGCTTGCGTGATTTCCCTTTTATAATTTAGGATTGCTTTCATATTGGAGTTCCTATCCAATATGAAATTGAAATTGAATTTAACACCAGAAGAGAAGCAGAAGAGATATAAAGTCATTTCATTTTCTAGAAGCAGATACAAATGTCTTCATGTTGGAAACCAGATGTCTCTGAACGTTTTGTCTCATACTTTGGTTTGAGGGAAGCACAATTAGAAATACATAAGCCAAAGTTCCATTTTTCTACATCAATTGTGAAGGATCATCATTTCCTTTTTTTTAACTAAAGATTTTGATTTACAAGTGTCACTATGTGAGAATGTGTCCAGAAGCCAAGTATTTTCTGTGGAATTTTAAGTTTTAAAAACACAGTTGTAAATAAGAATCTAATGGATGTACTTGTCAGGGTTCTCTCACATTACCTGTAGACTGAAGGCGAAGAGTGAACACTTCAAAGAGGAAGGAGAGGGTTCCAAGATGACATAGCAGGCCCTTGGTCATTGAACCCCTTGTCAGCTTCCCACCAGCTTCTTTGTCCTCAGTTCTCTTTCATGTGGATTCTCAACTTTAATTCAGTACACTGATTTCTCATCCTCATAGACTAACTGAAGTGTTTCTGCTTCCTGTGTCCTCATCCCCTCCGGGAAGTCTTCTTTGATTAACCCCATCCAATCCTTTGATTCATCACTCCTTTGCTTCAAGTGTTCTTGTTGTTGTGTGCTGTCGAGTTGATTCCCCTTCAATAACAATCCTGTAGGACAGAGTAGAACTGACCCATAGGGTTTCTTATGGCTGCAATCTTTACAGGAGCAGATCACCAGGTCTTTTCTCCTGCAGACTAGCTGGTGGGTTTGAACCACTGACTTTTCATATAGCAGCTGAGCATTTAACCATTGTGCCTCCAGGGTCCTTTTGCACCAGGTACCCATAGAATTAATTGACATAGGATTCTCAAGTATTTGAAGGTATTTTCAGGTAGGGACTGTTCAGCTTCTCAGGGGCACAAAAGTCCAGTATCTCTTCAAAAGCCTACTATATACTTTGTGCACAGTGGGTTCTCAGGAAATGTGGACTGACTGGCTAAATAAACAGAGGAGGGACATCTTGAAATGCAGCTCAATGTACTTTGCATAAAAATTTCTAAGGTATCAGGAATAATGTCGCCATTCATATTAAAATTATGAAATCAGAGTTTCTATGGCTTACAACCACCCCAGATTTACTCCCAAGTGGCAGCTTGTTCCCTGGGAAAACCTGACTCAGCATGTTTAAATTATTCCTTTTGAGCCACTTAACTTCTGAATTTCCTCATTCGGTGGCTTAAACTCAACTTTAATACTGCAGGCACTCAAAACATTTGCATTTAATTGCAGCAGTACTATGTTTTTCTGTTGCCATCTGAAACATATTCATTATCAGTGTCAGGCTTATATTGAGAGAGCTTGGTTATTTATATCTAAGAAATCAAATTCAACAAAGAGAGCTGAAGGCATGTAAGTAGATTTTTCTACGTTTTTATTGTAAGAATATGCAGCCTGTAGATACACAAATTCAAATCCTTGGCAACTCATATTTTCAATGACTGTCTAGAGGTAAATGGATATGTGTAGACAAAGTTATTTTAAGAATGATAAGTCAACATGAATTTTAGTTTTGTAATGTATATATACATATATTTTCAATATGAGTATGAGTCAAGAAAATATTGCATCTGGCAAGTAATTGCCGTAGCACTTCATGTGATGAAGAAATTTGAGTCTTATAAGAATTGACTTTGAATTATATAAAGCCTCATTCCAGATTAAAGACCATTAAGAACCTGTTGTATCTTTACAACCACAGGGTTAAGATTAAGTTTTGAGATACCAGTATGTAGGCTGTGCACTCCCTGGACTATCAGTTTTATTAAGACCAACCCATCTTCCTATTAAAACGCCGAGCCATTGAGGGCACATGTGGGGAGGCTTAATACCTTTTGTTATTCCAGGGTATATTTAAATTAATTTAAGAACAAAGCGTTCCCCTAGATCCACCAGTTATTGTTGCAGTAGTTTTAATCAGAACCAGAAGTGCACTTGATACTCTAAGGTGGTGCCATGTGAGTAAATGTTGATTTCATGAATCCCGTGCCCTGTTGATCAAACCACATTCTTTTTGAATGTGTTTGCGAAACAGTAAAAGTTTCTCTCTTCAAAGGTGGAAGGTTGCTTACTTGGGATTGATGTGTTTTGAAGATGAATAGTGACCTTTGAAAGGTATTCATAAATCACTTACAACTGACCTGCAAATACTAAGTGAAATGGATAAATGAGACAAATTTTTGCCAAATTTTAACCCTAATTTTCACCTTAACTGCTCAGATCATCAAAGAAGAACTGTTCTATTGGCCTAAATTATTGGGAAACATTATGCCAGTTTTCTTCCTCACCGAATATGCAGATATATTGATGTGAAGCTACCGCTGCTGTTGAAAAGATTGCATGTGTTTTAACTAGTAAAAGATGACAGGGTGATCAGAAGCCACACCTGGGAATCATCTGTAGCCTAAAAGATCAGAATAATGAAATGCTATTAAGGATTGGTGGTTGCAATTCTCACAAATTTATTGAGCTTTGTGTACTTCACTGGGTAGATGCAATGGACAGGAGGCCTTTTAAAAAGCACAAGAACAATCACTACCATCAAGTTATTTCCCACATGATCAGAGAAACCCTCTACTGGTGGTGTAGTTCTTAAGTGCTACAGCTGCTGTCCAAAAGGCCAGCAGTTCAAACCCACCAAGCGCTCCTTGGAAACTCTATGAGACAGTTCTACTCTGTCCTATAGGGTCGCTATGAGTTAGAATCGGCTCGACAGCAATGGGTATCAGGTCCACAGACATAATGGACACCCAAGAGAGGGCAGCAAAACCGAGGTAGGGGTGAATCTTGGCCTGCAGACAGTCATTAGAATTCAGAAGTGGGAAAGGTGAATGTAGGCTACAGTAGTCAAGGACAGCTTCTTGCAGGCAGTGGGCTTTGAGCTAAGTCTTGAAGAATGGGTAGGAAATCCCTAGGTGGAGGGAAGGCAGAAGGGACAGTCCTCCAGGTAGGAAATCCCTAGGTGGAGGGAAGGCAGAAGGGACAGTCCTCCAGGTAGGAAATCCCTAGGTGGAGGGAAGGCAGAAGGGACAGTCCTCCAGGTAGGAAATCCCTAGGTGGAGGGAAGGCAGAAGGGACAGTCCTCCAGGTAGGAAATCCCTAGGTGGAGGGAAGGCAGAAGGGACAGTACTCCAGGTAGGGAGACCATTACAAGCACAGACGGGGAAGCGTGATGTGTGTGCACACGGTGGTTACATGGGAAGCTCTTACTGGAATTTCGCTTGCTGAGCAAGTACAGAATCAGGCCCTTTGCATAGGGTTCATGTGCTTGACTGTGTGTGTTAAAGGGAATTTATTTTATATGGCTTAAGCAGAAGGAAACCCTGGTGGTGTAGTGGTTAACAGCTATGGTTGCTAACCAAAAGATCAGCAGTTTGAATCCACCAGGCGTTCCTTGGAGACCCTCTGGGACAGTTCTACTCTGTCCTATAGGGTCACTATGAGTCGGAATGAACTCAACAGCAACAGGTTTGGTTTTGGTTTAAGCAGAAGAATGATATAAATAGCAGTATTTAAGAGGAGTTGGAGAGTCCAATCACAGGGCTATAACCACAATGTCAGGATATTGTGTTCTGGTCTAGACAGTGCATAGGAATTGAGAAGACATAAAAAAAGAAGTTATTCTGCTAAGTTGCTAGGGGCTAAACCATCGTAAATGATCTAGTAAATGAGACTTATCCAAAACGTTCCTGATGTTATCAGAAATTGGTAGAACACACTGTTTTAAGTGTAACGTACCTGCAGTTTGCTAAAAGTGCCACTAGATGGTGAACGTACATTATTCGTGGCTTTAGATCAGTTTGCTTCTTTTCTGGTAAAAGGGGTTTAGCTAATGTTGACAATTCAAGTTCTAATCAAATCAAATTATGTTTTTCTATTAATAAAATATAACTTTATAACTATAGGGCAGCTGTGAGTCAGAATCGATTTGATGGCAACAGTCTGCGGTAAACTAGTTACTGGTACACAAAGGAAACTAAAATATTACTCAAGCCAAAAAAAAAAAAAACCCATTGCCCTCGAGTCACAGCGACCCTATAGGACAGAGTAGAACTGCCCCTTAGGGTTTCCAAGGAACACCTGATGGATTCAAACTGCCAACCTTTTGGTTAGCAGCCATAGCACTTAACCACCTAGCCACCAGGGTTTCCAAATATTACTCAGGGGTAGTTATTTCAAACATATAAAAACCCATGTTCCAAATTGGACCATCTAAATAAAAGTCCTACAACTCCCCCCCCCTTTTGTAGTTCTTTTTTCCTATTCGGTGCTCATTCAGGAAATTCACATATTTAGTATTCAAATAGCCCCTTCAGCCACAATCATCTTTGATAATAAATGACATCAAGCTATTTGGGTACTTTGAGATTTGGAAATCATACCACATTCTAATATCCGAGCTGACTGCTCTCGGGTGGAGACCATTTCTTCTACTTAGCTACTCACCCTATTACATTAGATAATACTGTTATCTGTAATGCGTCTGCTACTACTGGGCAGCCCAATGAGAAATACATCTTACATACACTGTCTCTCTCACAGTGTTTTATCTGACTATCAGCGTCATGAAGACAGGGTCCATGTTTGTTTGGCTTAGAAAAATAATACAGGTTGTCCCTCCCACATGGTATCAGTAAGTCAGGCACAACTGCGTAGTATTTTTGCCAATCAGGCAATCACAGCTTGTCTCTGTTACCTTCTGAGAATAACTCAGAAGAAGTTCACACAAAGATGTTTATGTATTCTTTGTCTTTTGCAATCTTGCTCTTAAAATACATGTGTGCGTGTGTGTGTGTCTGTATATGTGTTTAAGAGGCTGGCACTTTGGTATTAATCTTTCTAGATTAATTCAACAAGATTGTGATTTTGGTTATGCTAAATTCTCAGGGTTAATCTGAATTTATATCACTTGTTTACCTATATAAACATGGAAACACAACTTACAATGGGGCAGAATATTTGGATTTAGGACTGTGCTGTCACAGTGGTATTAGAAGTGGTAGTGGTGCTGATAGTGATTTATTGAGCACTTTTTATATATTATTGAATCTTGCCAGTAACTAGGTATTATTAACCATGTTTTATAGAGCAAGCAGCTGAGGCTCAGAGGGGTAAGGAATGTACACCATGACACATAGTTAGGAAACCAGGGTCCAAATTTGGGGTTGTTTGGCCATATAACTTGTGTACTTTGTTGGTTTGGAAATCCATTCGAGGCAGTGAAATAGAAACATATTTATTCAAACATACTTTTGGGATTCAATACTTAGGTGTAATGCAGAAATAATATTAACAATCTTTCAGGGTAGCAATTATGGTGGAAATTGCCACTTAATAGGAAAAATTCTACTAGGCTATCAGTACTTTGGAAATTACCTACAATAAGCTTCCTCTATTGTAAAATACTCAACTAATTTGACCATTTCTACAGCCAAAATGGAGCCCTGGTGGTGCAGTGGCTTAAGAGCTTGGCTGCTAACCAAAACGTTGGCAGTTCAATCCATCAGCTATACCTGTAGGACAGTTCTACTCTGTCCTATAGGGTCTCTATGAGTCGGAATCAACTTGACAGCAATGAGTTTTTTTTTTTTTTAATTTATAGCCAAAGAAAAAACTATCCTCTTGTCTAAATAACATATATTATGTGATAAATAAATCCTGTAAATTAAAATGAATATTACTTAATTCAAAACATAATGTAGACAGCTACTTGGTTAAAAGTGTTAAAAGCTGATGCTGTGGAGTCCCAACAGCTACTAGTCTGGGAATATTTAGAGAAATATTCTTGAAAATCCATGGAAAAGAAAAGGCAAACTGGCAACCTGACGTAACCTGGCAAGGAGTGGGCACCTCCATATCCTCTTGGTGGGAGCGTAAACTGGTACAATCTCTCTTGGAAGGTGATCTGGCAGCATGCATCAAAATTACTAGAACACAAATTCTTTGGCCACACAATCATACTTCTGAAAGTTTTTCCTCTGGATACACTCATACGTATGTGAGATATCATTCATACAAGGTACTCTTTCCTTCTATTTTTTTTGTAATAGCAAAAAGTTGGGAAAGAACCTAAATATACATTAAGCGAAAACTGACTAAATAAGTTATGATACAGCCATACAGTGAACTACTATGCAGCTATGAAAATGAGGGAGCTTTTAAAGCAAACTCCAAGATATATAGTATATAATATGTATATGACAATGTCTATAATATGCTACTGTCTGTGCCTTAAGAAAAGGAAAAAGTAAAAAAAAAATAATATACGCACACATTTAAGCACATTTAGAGTTGTTTGACTTTGCATAGAATAATATCTGGAAGAATATGTAAGAAATTGGTGACATTGGTGGCTTCAAAGGAGGGGAACAAGTTTTTTGGGGAGCTGGGGAGTAGGAGGGAGATTTTTTCCTACCAGTTTGAACGTGTATTACCTATAAAAACTTTCAAAATCATGTGTACCCTTCAAACTCCACATTTCATATTTCTATGACTGTAGCATAAGAGACCCAGCAAAGTCTTATGTACAAAGATGTTCTTTACATCATTATTTACAATGATAAAATACAAGGGAGAGAGGAGATAAAATTTTCAGCATTTTGAAATTAAAAGCAAGCAATATGTGCATATGTGTGCATGAAACACATCTCCTTTGCAAAGTGCAACAAATTTATAGGGTTAATATCAAAGTAGAGTGGACTTTAATGACTTGAATAGAGTTAAGCTTTTGGGAACTTCATTTGCTAATGTGGCATGACTCAAAATGAGACAGAAGAAAAAGCTGCAAATGTCCATTAATAATCAGAATATGAAATGTATGAAGTATGAATCTAGAAAAATTGGAAGTCATCAAAAATGAAATGGAACAAATAAAGATTGATACCCTAGGCATTAGTGAGCTGAAAGGGACTGGTATTGGCCATTCTGAATTGGACAATCATATGGTTTACTCTGCTGGAAATGGTAAATTGAAGAGGCATGGCATCGCATTCATCATCAAGAAAAACATTTCAAAATCTATTCTGAAGTGCAACACTGTCAGTGATAGGATAATATCCATACATCTACAAGAGAAACCAGTTAGTAAGATTGTTATTCAAATTTATGCACCAACCATTAAGGTCAAAAATGAAAAAGTTGAAGATTTTTAACAACTTCGGCAGTCTGAATTTGATCAAGCATGCAATCAAGATGCATTGACTGGTGTTTGGAATGCGAAAGTTGGAAACAAAGAAGAAGGATTGGTAATTGGAAAATATGGCCTCGGTGACAGAAATGACACGAGATCACATGATGGAATTTTGCAAAACCAACAACTTCATTGCAAATGCCTTTTTTCAACAACATAAATGATGACTATCCACATGGACCTCACCGGATGGAGTACACAGGAATCAAATCAACTACATCTGTGGAAAGAGATGATGGAGAAGCTCAATATCATCAGTTAAAACAAGGCCAGGGGCCACTGCAGAACAGACCATTGATTGCTTATATGCAGGTTCAAGCTAAAGAAACTTATAACAAGTCCACAAGAGCCAAAGTACAACCTTGAGTATATCCCACCTGAATTTAGAGACCATCTCAAGAATAGATTTGATGCATTGAACACTAATGACCGAAGACCAGATGAGTTGTGGGATGACATCAAGGATATCATACATGAAGAAAGCAAGAGGTCATTAAAAAGCCAGGAAAGAAAGAAAAGACCAAAATGGAGGTCAGAAGAAACTCTGAAACTTGCTCTTGAACCTAGAGCAGCTAAAGCAAATGGAAGAAATGGTGATGTAAAAGTTGAAAAGCATATTTCAAAGGGTGGCTCAAGAAGGCAAAATAAAGTATTACAATGAAATGTGCAGAGACCTGGAGTTAGAAAATCAAAAGGGAAGAACACACTCAGCATTTCTCAAACTGAAAGAACTGAAGACAAAATTCAAGCCTGAAGTTTTAATATTGGAGAATTCTACTGGGAACATTTTGAACAATGCCGGAAGCATCAAAAGAAGATGGAACGAATATATAGAGCCACAGTACCAAAAAGAATTGATCAACATTCAACCATTTCAAGAGGTAGCATATGATCAGGAACTGATGGTACTGAAGGAAGAAGTCCAAGCTACACCGAAGGCATTGGTGGAAATACAAAGCGCCAGGAATTGATGAAATACCAATTGAGATGTTTCAACCAACAGATGCAGCGCTGGAGGTGCTCATCCATCTATATCAAGAAATTGGGAAGACAGCTACCTGGCCAAATGACTAGAAGAGATCCATATTCGTGCCTATTCCAAAACAAGGTGATCCAGCAGAAAGCAAAAATTATCAAGCAATATCATTAATATCACACACAAATAAAATTTTGCTGAAGATAATTCAAAAGTGGTTGCAGCTGTACCTCAACAGGGAACTGCTAGAAATTCAAGCCAGATTCAGAAAAGGACATGGAATGAGGGATATCATTGCTGATGTCAGATGGATCTTGGCTGAAAGCAGAGAATATCAGAAAGAGGTTTTTTCAACTTTGTGGATCATAACAAATTATAGATAATATTTGGAAGAATATGAATTCCAGAACACTTAATTGTGCTTATGAGGAACCTGTACATAGACCAAGAGGTCGTCGTTTGAACAGAACAGGAGGATACTAAAAAAAAAAACCAAACCCCCTGCCATCGAGTCGATTCTGACTCATAGCGACCCTATAGGACAGACTAAAACTGCCCCATAGGGTTTCCAAGGAGCGCCTGGCTGATTTGAACTGCCGACCTCTTCCTTAGCAGCCACAGCACTTAACCACTACGCCACCAGGGTTTCCAGGAGGGTACTAGGTGGTTAAAAATCAGGAAAGGTGTGTATCAGGTTGTATCCTTCCACCATACCTATTCGATCTGTACGCTGAGCAAATAATCCAAGAAGCTGGACTATATGAAGAAGAATGTGGACTCAGGATTGGAAGAAGACTTATTAACAGCCTGAATTATGCAGATGACACAACCTTGCTTGGTAAAAGTGAAGGGGACTTGAAACACTTACTGATGAAGATCAAAGACCACAGCCTTCAGTATGGATTACACCTCAGTGTAAAGAAAACAAAAATCTTCACAACTGAGCCAAATAAACAACATCAAGATTAATGGAGAAAATATTGAAGTGATCAGGGATTTCATTTTACTTGAATCCACAACTAACGCCCATGGAATCAGTTGTCAAGAAATGAAATGACATATCGAATTGGGTAAAAAAACAAAAACCAAACCTATTACCATCAAGTCGAGTCCGACTCACAGCGAGCCTATAGGACAGAGTAGTACTGCCCCATAGAGTTTCCAAGGAGCTCCTGGTGGATTTGAACTGCTGACCTTCTGGTTAGCAGATGTAGCTCTTAACCACTACACCACCAGGCCTTCCAAATTGGGCAAATCTTCTGCAAAAGACCTCTTTGAAGTTTTAAAAACCCAAGACATGACTTTGAGGACTAAGGTGCGCCTGACCCAAGCCATGGTATTTTTAATTGCCTTTTTTTTTTTCACATGCATGCAAAAACTGGAAAATGAATAAGGAAGACCGAAGAAGAATTGATGCCTTTGAATTATGGTGTTAGTGAAGAATATTGAATATACCATGGACTGCCAGAAGAACAAACAAATCCATCTTGGAAGAAGTACAGCCGGAATGCTTCTTAGAAGCAAGGATTGTGAGACTTCGTTTTGTCTCATGTACTTTGAACATGTTATCAGGAAGGACCAGTCCCTGGAGGAGGACATCATGCTTGGTAAATTAAAAGGTCAGCGAAAAACAGGAATACCTTCAACGAGATGGATTGACACAGTGGCTGCAACAGTGGGCTCAACATAGCAACGATTGTGGGGATAACACAGGACTGGGCAGTGTTTCGTTCTGTGGTACATAAGGCTGCTATGAGTTGGAACCAACTTGATGACACCTAAGAACAAAATTATCAGGGTAGGGATCAAGCCTGTCTTGTTCATTGAATCCAAAACATCTGATGCTGTGCTCAACACAAAATGATCTCAAAATTAATAATTACAGAAAGATCAATAAATAGAAAAGAGACTGGAAGTATATACCCTAAAATGTTAACAGTGTTTACCAAAGATTTTTATCTATGCTTGTTTTTATTTTCCAGGTTTTCCCTAAGAAACATGTACTATTTTTATGATTGGAAAGAGATACAGTAAGTGTTATAAGACTGCATCCTAAAAAAGAAAAGAAAGAAAAATCATGTTTTTCATACTATAGCTATTTGTAGAGGGATGAACAGCTATTTTAATGAGCACTAGTGATTATCTAGGGAGCCCTGGTGGTGCAGTGGTTAAACACTAGGCTGCTAACTGAAAGGTTAAGGGGTTTGAACCCACCAGGCACTCCACGGGACAAAGATATGGCAATCTGCTTCCATAAAGATTACAGCCTTGGAAACCCTATGGGGCAGTTCTATCCTGTCCTAAAATGTTGCTATGAGTCAGACTCAACTTGATGGCAACAGGTTTGGTTTGTTTATTTTTTAGTGAGTGTTTGCATTGGATCAGCAGCACTTACAGAAATTACGGAAAGGATGGTAGTGGTATGTAAGTGGCAGCTGGTACGTTTAGTGAATACTGGAGGTACATGGGGGAATAATTTGAATGCTAATTACAATATCACTCTGCACTTATGAGGCATCACAGAACTAGGATTGGAGTTATTCGACTGAGCAGACTTATATAAACATTGAGATCTTTCTGTAACAGTAGACCCAGGTTTTGTTTGTTTCCAGCTTTTGACAGATCTAGGTCTGGTCCCCACAGCCACTTACACACTCTGTGATCTTTACAAAGCTATTTCACCATTCTAAGATCACATTTCTTCTTCTGCAATATGGGACGAATAGTATATGGTCTTTGCAAAGTTACTACGGAAATGCATTTCTAATGTAAGTGAAGAGTTCAGCACAGTACCTGACACGTAGAAGACTCTTAGGAGGCGACACCTCTCTACCTCCCACCCCTTCTGTCACATCTATCACTGACCCCAGAGTGTGAATGATCAAATGTTGGTTTAGAAGTGGAGGAAAGGCCTAATTTTTTTTAATCAGATATTTTTCTTAATCCTACTAACACTCCTTTAAGATAACAAGCATCCTGTTTTATTGGTGTGTAGGGAGGGAGTATTGTTGGGGATCTGTGACCATCAGAAAACCCCAGTGATTAGCACCTATGATGTGATGAAACAAAACATATGCGCACCCGGTCTCTGACCTCTAGAATGGTGTTCTAAGGAAACAAGATGGAAATTCTGTATTGATCATATTGCTGGCCCTGAGGACTCTGGAGAACTTATTGCATTAGTATGGGTTTTGGATGTTCGCCTAAAGCCACAAACCTTTTCATGTCCACCTTCTAGCCTTGAGAAATTCCTCATCACTTCTACGATTCTTGCAAATAAGATAAGGCAGGCTTTTAATGGAAAATTCTCTGCTCCTCCTTGCTCTCTGACTTCAACTGCATATGTGTGTATGTATACATATATATGATATATGTATGTATATATATAATATGTGTGTGTATATATATGTATA
Organism: Loxodonta africana; assembly: GCF_030014295.1. Taxonomy (NCBI): domain Eukaryota; kingdom Metazoa; phylum Chordata; class Mammalia; order Proboscidea; family Elephantidae; genus Loxodonta; species Loxodonta africana. The sequence goes on along the minus strand of NC_087343.1, from coordinate 101,552,495 downwards.
TACACACATATGCTAATTTTACAAAACACTTTTCCAAAATGTGTTCCAAATAATTTTTAATGCTATTTAAGAACATAACCAGCTTACTTTAACTGATAAAGTATATGCAAATGATCAAATTTGTCATATTTGAGATAGATAAAATTACTCCATAGATAATTCAGCAAAATTCAATTTTAAATTTAAACATTATAGGTATAAAATTTTAGTATATGAAAACTATTTGATAAATAAAATTTTTATACCTGGATCATTTGACTAATTTTTTAAACATCTAAAAAAGTTCATTAGGTTTCTTAATCAAGCTAATAAAGTACTAAGAATACACAAACCTTGAGTGGAATGAGAATTTTATTCTGCCAGCATAAAATCGTAGTAAAAGAGCATTGCCTACCAACAAACCCTGTATGTAATGGGGTAATATTGCCTTTTAATATTTCTTAAAGCCACATTTCTTAAATGTAGTCCCCAAGGACTCATTTCGCCACTGTACCAAGCAAACTCATGGGAATGCTTGCCACTAGGTGGCTCTCCCACAGGATGGCCTTCCATTGGTACCTGGCATCACTGACTACATTTTTAATTGAATATTGACCATTACCTCTTTTAAGTTAAAAGAATAAATAAAGGCCCATTTGCTAACGAAAAGTATTTAAATGATTCTTGGAAATAGAAAGGAAAGCAAGCATGCAGAAATTAGAGGGAGAATTTTGCATTTGGACTAATGAAGTGAATAAAAAGATTTCTTTTCATTACCAGGGTGGGCAGGAGGGAAGGGCAAAGGAGGACTCAGTGCTTGGGGGATAGGGAGCTTCTGTTAAGAGTGGTGGAAAATTTGGGGATAAAGATGGTGGTTGAACAATATGATGAATATAATTAATATCACTTAACTATACATGTAAAGATTGTTGAAATGCAAAAAAAAAAAAAAAAATCCTTTTTTTTTTTTTAATGTCCACTATAATGCTGCCTTTGTTTTCCCCAGCTATCTGTCAGGGAATGATTCTTCTATTTGTATTTCTGCATAACAGCCATTTGGCTCAGATAAAATGTCTAATTCATAATACTGGTAGATGTGCCAAAAAGTCACACAAACCAGAAGGTTCAAAATAATTTCTATCAACTCTGCACAGTGTGTTTGAGGAAGAGCAGATTGTTGTAACTTTCATGCTTATAATCAGGGAGCATTCGTAAACAGAGGCATTTAAACATTTGTGTGTATCTGGTATTCCAGAAACATCGAAAATCAGGTAGGAAAAGTCGAAATTTATTGTAATCTATCTTCTAACACTCAATAATCATTATAACAAGAATAATAGTAGTTATATTAAATTATTAATTAAATTTTGTGAGCTTACTATATACCAGGCAGTGGACTAAGCACTTTACAAATTCAGGATTAATATAACGTAAGCATATTATTGAGACCCTGGTGGTGTAGTGGTTAAGTGCTATGGCTGCTAACTAAAAGGTTGGCAGTCTGAATCCACCAGGCACTCCTTGGAAACTCTATGGGGCAGTTCTACTCTGTCCTATAGGCTCAGAACAATGTTAAATTCCTCCAAGTATGTAGTTATTTACTAAGTTCTGAAAGAAAATATACCAAAAATGATTTTCTTTGTCCTCCTGACATATATACTCCAAGAAAAAAATTGGAAGTAAGATCATACCCTCTTTCAGTGGCACTATTTTCCAGTTCCTTCCTATTGTGGTTTTCCATTTTAACATTTTTAAGAGAGGTAACTTGATTTTATGAGCCATCTTTACAATCATTGGCCTGTTTGAGTCCACTTTTGTGACTGTTGTGTTAATCCATCTCATTGAGGGTTTCCCTCATTTTTGCTGACACTCTACCAAACATGATGTCCTTTCAATTGACATCCTTTCCTGATGATGTGTCCAGAGTAAATGAGCCAAAGCCTTATAATACTTCATTATAACCCATTGCCTTGGAGTCGATTTGGACTCATAGCAACCCTATAGGACAGAGCAGAACTGCCCCATAGAGTTTCCAAGGAACACCTGGTGGATTCGAACTGCCGACCTCTTGTTAGGAGTTGTAGCTCTTAACCACTATGCCACCAGAGTTTCCAGCGACCCTATAGAGGTTCCCAAATTAAGACAAATATCTATTTTCAATTTCCTTCTACAACATTTGGGGGTGGAAGGTTAGCAGGAAAGAATGCATGTCAGAGGATGTGATAAGTGCAAATTGCGGACGGTGAGCAGAGGAACTTTCATGAAATGAGCAGAGTTCCTCTTCCCATGAGGTGTGGATTTACAACTTGTCTGTGGGTCTCCACCTGTGGGCAGGGCCTTCTCTGTCAATAACTCTTTCATGTTTACATAAAAAACAGCTCTTCCTCATTATTTGATGATGAAATCTCCATCATAAACAGGACTGGGATAAAAGGTCCATTCAGAGCACAGACTTGAGAGAGATTTACATGAGGAGTGAGGGCAAGGATAATACGCTCTACTAAAATTAGAGAGGCCTGTGGAGACATGATGGTAACCTTTTTTTTTGTTCCTTTAATATGACCAGTTGCCGAAGTCAACAAAGAAGTCCTTCACGGCAGCAGCAAGTAATTCCCTGCTAACCCATTGCTTGTCGAGTCAATTCTGATGATATAAATCTGGTGGGGGCCATTTGCCCACTTAAGAGATAGATTTTCTGCTGCCATGCCGACATAATGAAACAAACTTAAATTATCTGTGGGCTCAAGTATAACAACAATTGTGAGTATGGAGCAGGACCAGACAGTGTTTCCTTTTGTTGTACATGGGGTCTCTGTGAGTTGGAACAGACTCAATAGCACCTAACAACAACAACAAATCAATAGCCAACCCTAGTGTAGGAATTTGAGACACTTATTCAAATAGATTCCCATGTTTTTCTTGCTCTTTTCCCACACCTTTCCCCAAAATAAATTGAAAGAGTAACCATATCTGTAAAACTAAAACAACAACAATATTGCCGTTAACTAAACAAAGTGGGCCTTTGGTATTTTCTTCCCGGTTGACCTCAGAAAGAGACTGTTTTAGTGATTTCGTCTTCAGTAAAGAAGAGGCTTAAGGGATAGGCCCACCCCATATATCAGCAGCATCCCACAGGGCACTAAGTTGTTATTCAGGTACGTGCTACATATGGCATCAATAGAGAAAAACGGCCTAGTTCCTTCCAAATTCACTGGGCCCTTATTTGTACCGACATCACCTCTGGTTTATCGAATATCATTGAAGAGCCCTATTATCTTCTAAGGGAGACATTGGTGTTGTCAGTCTTGTCCTTGATTTCCTACATTATGTCAATGTGTGAAAATAGTGGGTGACAATATATTGTGCAGTTTTTAAGGAAGATGAGAGGGAAAAGCTCAAAATGGTGAAGTAAATGGTTCTTGCCTAATGCTGATTTCTCTTTTTTGGTATATTCAAGTTAGGCCATTAACACGACTTCAACATTGCTTTTTTCCTGTTTGTTCTTAAGACTTTTGCCTAGCCACAGACCTCATGCTCTCAGAAGACTGAAAAGTTACAGCAAACAAACAAATCACGGAAATTAAACAGCAATAAAACTGTTGTTGGCTTCATATAAAAAATATTATCCAGTATTTAAATGGCAATTATTTCCAGAAACTTGGCAATTGTAACCATACAAATGATGAAATTGATTCCAGTCACAGTGCATCTTTGTTTGGAAAGGAAATACCAGTAGTGTTTGAAAAATGGATCATTAAAGACCTTGGTTTGCTGAAGGTGCCTCATATGGTCTATTTGCTAACACAGCCATCTTACTGGGGGAAAAAAAAATAAGTGCAGCTTTTCCCTACCCCAGATTATTTTCACTACAGATCTTTAGAGCAGGAAATAAAAAACAGCTAATGGTTCGTGGGGCATGTGGAATTAGTTTAAGCAAAGCCAAACCCTGGTCCTGCTGACCGCCTCCTCTTTCCTGTGCTATTTTGTCTATGCCGGTCTCAGAATATGTCAACAAATCTCTTTTAAGCTCAGATGGGGAGAAGGGATGGTGATTCTCTCTCTTTCTATGAAGAGGTAATTTACAACAGATGTGCTTTTTTAGAAAGGTACAAGTTTGTCTTGTAAAATATTTGTAAAGAAAAATAGCCTCCAGATTTCACAAAGTAATCCTTACTTGGTTTTGGAGATGTCACAAAGAGCATTGTTTCTATAATACTAATATGATTCTTTTCTCACACAATTTGATTATACCTCAAGGTTAGTTTTGGGGGGAGAACCAAGTTTAAATATCTAAAATAATGTAGCCAAAAAAATACCATATGTGACTCAACTGCTTTTTGACAGTGACCTAAAAAAAAAAAAAAAGGAGCCCAATTCCAACATAAGACATGGGTTAAAGCCTCTGGAATTCTTTTTACCAGTAATAAGATCTTAGCTTCTCCGAGCCTCAGTTTTCTGATCTGTAAAATGGGGAGACTACCTTCCCTGCCATCTCAAGTATTAATGGGAAGATCAGCTGAAAATGCTTTATAAACTATAAAGCTCTTTACAAAGGTCAATGCTTTTTTTCATAAATCTGTTGAAAACAATTTTTGAGGGTCCCACACCTTCATGGATATGCTCTTTTGAGTATATAATAAAGGGAATCTTTCTTTGATTAAAAACTGCACTAAGTAGATTGGCAAGGAAGTTTGTGTTATTTAAGATTAAATAATGAGCACTGGCCCTGATTAAGTCATGAGTCTGAAGAACTAATTGCTAAGTCTAATGGGAAATTTTACCTGGAAAAGAACAGATAAAGTCACATGGTAAAAGACATGTGTCTTGTGGAAAACATACATATTTCAGTGGGCAGGGAACACTGTGCACAGATGAACTTTTGGCTTAGATCACCATTTTTCAAATCTCTTATCTCAAAGGAGAACAAATGCAGGTGGAGGCACCAAAGGAGAGGGAGCATATATTGAGGTAGAAGTTTGACGTGTGACTTAGGCAGCTGGTCTCCGGTTTTCTCATGTAGGGAATGAGAATAACACCTATCATCTTTAAGGAAACCCTGGTGGCGTAGTGGTTAAGAGCTACATCTGCTAACCAAAAGGTCAGCAGTTCAAATCCACCAGGTGCTCCTTGGAAACTCTATGTGGCAGTACTATTCTGTCCTATAGGGTCTCTATGAATCGGAATTGACTTGACGGCAATGGGTTTGGTTTTGGTTATCATCCTTATGTGACTGTTGTTAGGGTCATATGAGATGCTATATATAACAAAGATATACAAACATAAGTTAATATTCTTTAGCTAGAGCTGAAGAAGAAAATTCTATCTCCTTTAATTAAAATTTAATAAGGTTTAACATTTAAATTTTCTAATATTTCCTTTTTCAGTGTTCTCAAATTGTTAATAATATTAATTTTTCCAGTTTTTCCAGTTACTGTCAAGTCAACTCCAACTCATAGCGACCCCATGTGTATCAGGGTAGAAAGAATTATGCTCCATGTTCAATGGCTGATTTTTGGAAGTAGATCACCAGGCCTTTCTTTGGAAGTGCCTCTGGGTGGACTCAAACTCCAGCCTTTAGGTTAGCAGCCAAGCGTGTTAACCATGTGTAACATCCAGAAACTCCTAATGATATTAATAACTACTATTTATTGAGCATTTCCTGTGTCCCTGATATTTATTATAAATCTTTTAAATGGACTAAACAAATTAAATTTTATAACCATCACTGAGGTAAACCCCAAAACCCATTGCCGTTGAGTCGATTCCTACCTATAGAAACCCTACAGGACAGAGTAGAACTGCTCCACAGGGTTTCTAAGGAGCGGCTGGTAGATTTGAGCTGCTGACCTCTTGGTTAGCAGTTGAGCCATTATTATCCTCAATTTATAGAAGAAAATGTTAAGTAAATTGCTTAAAATCATATAGCTGAGGGAATGATGGTGGTGGAATTTGAACCATGCTTAGTACCAGTTAGAAATCTAGTCATCTTCTAAATAAGATTATGGTTAATTAGAATTATGGAGTGCTCTCTGCCTGCCCTCTCTAGCTCTGCATTTTAACTTCAACTATATTTGAAAGTGAAATAAACAATTTCAAAAGAAGTGTTTTAAAAACATACACAACTTTTTCATCAGACATTGGAATAAAGAAAAACAAGCACTACATTTATTATTTGGATTCATGAACAAGCTTGATGCTTCTGTGTGGCATTTACTTAAACTTCAACTACTGAAACCCATAAGAAAGGGAGGAGAGAATTACCAACAACTTCCTGGAAGAGGCCTTCAGATGACTCTAGAGTCAGAGGCTGTTCCATATGTAAAATGGCTAAATAGTAACTAGAAGGGATTTTATGGTACACCTTTTTTAACTGTTTCTTTTTTTTTTTTAGTGAGGTCAGGCTAGGCAATGATTTGTCTGAAGCCACTTTAATCCTGAGTGGGTTTTCACATTTTGAAAACATTTCCACAGTCTGTTCATTTTGACTTTACAGAAAGCCCTGGGAGGCATACAAATTCTTTTTTTTAATTGTGCTTTAGGTGAAAGTTTACAGCTCAAGTTAATTTCTTATACAAAAATTTATGCACATATTGCTATGTGACCCTGGCTGCAATCCCTGTAATATGACAGCCCACTCCTCCTTTCCACCCCAGGTTTCCTGTGTCCTTTCAACCAGCTCCTAACCCTTTCTGCCTTCTCATCCTGCCTCTGGACAGGAGCTGCCCATTTAATCTCCTGTATCTCCTTGAACCAAGAAGCACACTCTTCACAAGTAGTATTTTAGGTTTTAGTCTAATCTTTGTCTGAAGAGTTGGCTTTGGGAATGGTTTTAGTTCTGGGTTAACAAAGAGTCCAGGGGCCATATCTTCTACGGTTCCTCCAGTCTCAGTCAGACCGTTAAGTCTGGTCTTTTTACGTGAATCTGAGATCTGCACCACAATTTTCTCCTGCTCCATCAGGGAGTCTCTGTTGTGTTCCCTGTCAGGGCGGTCATTGGTGATAGCTGGGCACCATCTGGTTCTTCTGGTCTCAGGCTGATGGAGTCCCTGGTTTATGTAGCCCTTTTGTCTCTTGGGCTCTTATTTTCCTTCTCTTTGGTGTTCTTCATTTCTCCTTTGCTCCAGGTGGGTTGGGACCAATTAATGCATCTTAGATGGCCACTCACAAGCTTTTAAGACCCCAGACGCCACTCAACAAAGTGGGATGCAGAACATTTTCTTAATAAACTTTGTTGTATCAATTGACCCCAAAACCATGGCCCCCAGACCCTTACCCCTGCTACTCTGTCCCTCGAAGTGTTTGGTTGTGTTCAGGAAATTTCTTAGCTTTTGGTTTAGTCCAGTGGTACTGACTTCCCCCGTATTGTGTGTTGTCCTTCCCTTCACCTAAGATAATTCTTGTCTACTATCTAGTTGGAAATCCTGGTGGCAGAGTTCAGCTGCTAACCAAAAGATCAACAGTTCACATCCACCAGGTGCTCCTTGGAAACCCTATGGGGCTGTTCTACTCTGTCCTATAGGGTTACTGTGAGTCAGAATTGACTCAACTGGATGGCAACGGGTTTGGTTTCGTTTGGTTTGGTTTATCTAGTTAGTGAATTTCCCTCTCTGTCCCTCCTTCGTAACCAACAAAGTTTTCTCCTGCATTTCAACCTTTTCTTGAGGTCTTATAATAGTGGTCTCATGCAATATTTGTTCTTTTGTGACTAATTTCACTCAGCATAATGCCTTCCAGATTTGTCCATGTTGTGAGATGTTTTGTGGATTCATCATTGTTCTTTATCATTGCCTGGTATTCCATTGTGTGTATATACCATAATTTGTTTATCTATTCGTCAGTTAATGCGCACCATCTTTTTGCTATTGTGAACACTGCTGCAATGAACATGGGTGTGCATATTATCTATTCGTGTAAGGGCTCTTATTTTTCTAGGATGTATCCCAAGGAGTGGGATTGTTGGATCCTATGATACTTCTGTTTCTAGCTTTTTAAGGAAGCACCAAATCAATTTCCAAAGTGATTGTACCATTTTGCATTCCCACCAGCAGTGTATAAGTGTTCCAGTCTCTCCACCTCTCCAACGTGTATTATTTTGTGTTTTAATGCTAGCCTTTGTTGGGGTGAGATGGTATCTCATTGTAGTTTTGATTTGCATTTCTCTAATGGTTAATGATCATGAACATTTCCTCATGTGTCTTTTAGAGGCATTGACAGGTTCTTATGTCAACACTTGCATGTATTGTCTGGTGAAAGTCATCTTTCTTACTTGTTTTCCTCTCTGGTTTCTTGGGAACAGCAGCCACGCAGCTTCTGTTTTGGCTTCTCTTAAGGTTTGCCTGGAGGTAGGCCTCATAGACCCTTTCAGGTAGATTTCATCTGATAGCAGAACTTCTTCTGGGACAAAGGCCTGAGGTGGGATAATCCACAAGGCTACTCTCTGGAAAGCACACTTCCTGCCTGCTGGCAAGGAGATTAAGTCAAAGGTTTTGATACTGATATACAGTCCTAATCTTTTAAGAGCTTTCTAGTGCTTGCAGGACAGTTAAGGGGGTTTTCTTAAATCATTAGGACTAGTAGATTTGTAACTCCCTTAGGGCCTACACAGTGAGGGATCTGAGTAGCAGAAAAAAAAAAAAAAAGCTCCAGGTAATTCACGCCCTTGACAGCAGGTACACCTGCACAGCTGGGTGCCTTCTGTAAGGTTTATTTACATGAAAATTAAATATTTTCCTACAGCTTTTACAAATAATATTATTTATATTTAATTAGAAGTTAACATGGTTAGGAAGTTTTGATGTTGCCTTGGCTTTGTCATTTTTTGTTTCTGATTCAAGACATTTTTCTTCTCTTCCTGGTATCAGTGGCATCACTACGGAGATGCAGGGTGTAGGGGCCCCACCCTCTGATACTCTCGGAGTGACACCAAAATGATCCCAAGGTCCCTGTGGTGGTGGTGGTGGAGGCAGCAGCAGCGGCAGGCAGGCCGCCGCTGCAGGGAGAGAGGGCCACCAAGGCAGTGGTGTCACTAGGGTTGGTGTCACCAGCCACCCAGGAAGGTAGTTCCTCACTCCTGCTTCCCCCCGCCCCTCCCCACCAGTTGTGGTGTGGCAGGGTGGGCGGAGGTGCCTGCCATTGGGCATAGAGAGGGTCTCCACCGTGGCCAATCGGAGCTGCAGGGAGCCGCAGCATGGTGGGGGCGGGTGGGCTGGGTGGCTCTGCTCACCAGAGGAGGCTTCTCTGGCCAGCCCCGCAGGTGGGGGGGGGTGACACCATGAGTTACTCCATTGGACGACATCATCCCTAGTGATGACACGGCCTCATAATAACCCCAACTTGCCCGTCTCCTCCTCAGCCTCCTGTTGTCTGTTGGAGTGTCTTTTCTCCAAGTTTCCTCTCCCCCTTCCCTTCCCTTCTTTTTCCTCTCTTCCCTCCTCTTTTCTCCTATCTCCTCTCTTTTTCTTTCCTTCCTTCCTTTACCTTTCCTTCCTGGCTTTTATCATAACTCTCAGGAGTGCCCATGGCCATTTTTAAGATGCCTATTGTTTACCCTGCCAAGCCCAAGGGATCTAGTTAGTTTCCCCTGCCCAGCTCAAGGGACTTTGCACTCCAAATTCCTGTTACTTCACAGTCATCTTTAAAGTTTCACACAAACGTATAGCATTGAACCAACATGGGCTAGGTACAACTAAATACTAGTACAAATTGTATTGTAGAAAATGAGCATCGAAGAGCATAGGGCTAAGTTGTAGCAGAGGAAGAAAAACTTAGGACCAGGTAAATGCTCATTCTGCAAAAAACTTGTGCCAAGTCAGCAGAAGGGAAATAAATAAGATCTTCTCAATGCAACATTATAAAGAATCTACCATCATTTTCTAAAATGGACTCTGATGAGTTAACACTGTCATCTGGAGTGAAACTAAACATGCATAAAAGGTTTCATATATTTGAGGTTCTAATATGTCAAAATTTTGTGTTTAATATAAGCAAAAAAAAAATTAAAAAATTTGGATTCTTTATAAGGAGGAATTCTATCTATAATTTTATTACTTCTACAATAGACAGTTTATTTGTACCAGGCATTGTAGTAGGAATTTTACATGTATTATCTAATTTAATTTAGTCTTTCTTAAACCAACCTACTTCCGTTCAGTCGCTCCCAACTTACAGCAACCCTACAGGACAGAGTAGAACTGCCCCATACGGTTTCTAAGGCTATAAATCTTTACAGAGGCAGACTGCCACATCTTTCTCCTGCAGAGCAGCTGGTGAATTCAAACTGCTGACCTTTCTGTTAGCAGCCAAGCACTTTAACCACTGTGCCACCGGGGCTTCTAGTCTTCCCTACAACCCTGAAATGTAGATGTTTTTGAGAACTGTTAAGAGAAAAATACACTGTTTTGTTAAGTGGTGTCCATCTGTCCTCTTAAATATCTCTCAGAATCCTTCAGTATCTTGAAGGATGGTTCCCATTTTTAAGGCCCATATCAGAAAAAGCGTCAAGGCACCAAATAAACAGGATAAGATTTGATATACCAAGAACTGAGTAAGACGCTTGGACAAGATTCAGTAGTCAAAGGACTCTCTGAGTTAGTTGCCAAGGTGCTCTCTGTGAAAATTTCAGCATTCTAGATTTTGGGCTGAAACCCAGTTTTCGATAGCTGAAAAAGAAGGCATTTTGGCCAGGAGAAGACATTGGATCACTTCTTCGTGTGCCTTTATCTAATCTATACCTCATACCTAATATATTTTCCACAAGTAAGAAGTATACATCTGAGAGGAAGTCTGCTTTTGCAGGACATTGTACTGGATGAACTAAAGATAGTTGTGCACCAAAAACCTTCTTCAGCATAGAAAATAAATCACATGAGACATAAACATATTCCAAACACAACTGTAAACTTCATGCTATGTGGGGCTATATTCGCCCACAGAAGAGCTGCAGTCAGCGGTAAACTGTAATAAATAATTATGTCTCATAGCAAATATCAACCTTTTCCCAGAGGTAACATATCAAGAATTTAAAGGAAAAGCAAATTTATGCTCAAGATTAGTCATTTGGGTTAGAAGGTATATCAGATCTGAATGCTTCCTCCAGGAAATAGTACGCAAGGTGACCATATGCCCTGATTTGCTGGGACATTCCATTCTATGCTTGTTATCCTGGCGTAGGTTTAATAGCTTCCCCCTTTCACTCTTAAGACACTCTCCTTCTCTGGAAAGAAAGTGAAATAACATTAGCTTTATAACATTGGTATATGGAGCAAGCATACTCTACATACCTGCTAACTATGATCAGTATGGTGTTGAAACAGATTCATTTTCTATGATGTCAACCACACCACTGTGGCAGGGCTCCTAACTAGCAATAACGACCATGGCAAGATGCAGCTGGGCATGAGGAGTGAGTGCCAGAATACACACCTTCTGATGCCTATCACTTTGACTTCCTCTTCCCATTCAGAGCAGGATCAATGAGTGCGGGGTACATCTGTCATTTTGGTTTGAAAGTCAGTGATCAGGATGCCCCAAATATGTAAGGTAGTCTTTTCTAATAAATTTGACACATTGGTTCTTTAAGTCTTCAGGTTTTCTTAAATATCACAGAGTTAGGAAGTTGATACTTCTTAGGAAGACTATACTTATCTTTCTGTGTGAAATGTCATAGCAAAATAGGTGAATATTAGCGAATCACTGTATTGTAAGTTTTGCAGTTATTGATGTTTTCTGGACTATTTAAAATCATCTATTTTAAAACTGTTTAAAATAGGTGAATTTTTTTTTTACATTGTACAGAATCATTAGAAATAGTTGTACAATATAAATCTCACATGTTCTCAGATTTATAGTTATAACTGTTTTTATAGGTAATTTTTTTTTTTTTTTTTACATCCTCAAAAGAAACCTTAGTAATGCATTTTTTTAAACCAGTGTCACTACCAAGCCTTTGGATGATTAACTACCCTATGATATTTCTTTCATCCAAGTTGGTTTATAAAGGAAAGCAAAGACGACAATAAAAGAAATGTACCAATTTATTCTCTGCTAACAAAGTATTGAACATTAGTGAAAAACGTATGAAATATTGGAATGCAACACAGAGCAATTCCATTACCCATTGCAGTTTTGGGTCATATACTGTATATAAAGAGTAATTACTTCATTGGTTGGAGACCACAGCAGAGGAATATAGAATTTGATGAAAAATATTTTAAAATAAAAATTTCATTCCAAACCATTTGCTTTTCAAAACTTTGCCAACATTACACACCATCTTATTTTGTTATTTGGTGGCCGGGTAAGGGGCTGGGAGTGCAGAAAAACAAAACAAAACAAACAAAATAAAGAGTGGTCAAAATTTTTAAAACTCTTTAGTCAATAATCTTACATCAGCACTTGGATTTTAAAGTATCTACTAAAAACTATCTTTACAAATGCCTTAAAGGACACATCCTTTTATTGAAGGTCCAATATTTAATATCTGCACACTGCATTATTGATACTAGATCTGGTAGGTTCTAACACTTCTTCTACTTCCCACCTTTGAATCAGAATTTCTGGATTTTTTTTTCTTGCTGAAGATTTTAGCTGTATGACGAATCTCAAAACTAGATCATGGTATTTCGAATACAAGTATCTAAACGTTTTTCAAGTCTATTCTTCTTATTTATATCGCAGGGATTCTGGGTAGGAATTGAAGCCCTCCTGGGTGGTGTGGGAAGGTCACATAGTATATTATGGAGAACATTGCTATGAAGTTGGCCAGTTATAGTCCCAATCCAAACTCTGTACTGACCCCTGAGCCTCAGTCTTCTCTTCTGTAAAGTTCAGAAAAATATCTACTCATGTGACGATTATGAGATTTAAACAATCTATATAATAAACATTGGGCTGCTAACCAAAAGGTAGGCAATTTGAATCCACCAGCCGCTCCTTGGAAACCCTCTGGGGCAGTTCTACTTTGTCCTATAGGATTGCTATGAGTGGGAATCGACTCTACGGCAGTGGGTTTGGTTTTGGTATTGGAAGTGTTTAATGAGTGTCTATTTATGTTCTGCTCCTTTCCCAAAAAAAAAAAAAAAAAAAAAAAATTTTTTTCTTTCTAAAAGTAACTTAAGATCGCTTAGAAAAATTTGAAAAATACATTAAGAAAAAAAGATAACTGAGCCACAGTAAAACCATGCTCAATGAGTACAAATCCATTCATTTCCTGTACTCACCTCCTTTTCATAATGATATTGGAGAAAATCAGAGAATTTTGAGATTATAAAAGTAAAACATATTCATCACAAAGACTTTAAGTATTACACTCTGAGGAAGAAGATAAACTTTCATCACCTGAAATATTTTGACACATTCCTTTAATTTTTTTCTAACATACTTATTTTTAAAATAAGACTATACTGTATATGACATTTACTTCTTTTTTCCATTTTTTAAAATTTTATTTTAGTCTACCAGTTGTATGTACCATAACTAATTCTACCCAACACGCTAGTGATTTTTCTCTTTTCTATAAACAAAACTGCATTTAAGATTTTTTCAGATACTTATTGAATATATATTGGAAATATCATCCTATCGTTTGTTATATTTGTTGCAAATTTTTTCACAGTTAGTCTTCTAAATTTATGATGATCTGTGGCATAATAGCTTTATTTTTTATACAATGGTTGCCATCAATTATTTTCCTTTGTGATTTCTTTTACTGTTTGTATGTTTAGAAAGCCCTTCCCTATTCCAAGGTCAGTAAATAACTTACATTTTTCATCTATTTGTATAATTTATTTTTGACTTTTAGTTTTTAAATTAATCAGGAATACTTTGGGCTTTGCTGTGAGTTAGGATCTAACATAATTTCCCCAAATAGTTAAAAAATGGTCCCATAGCATAATACTTCCTTTTTTATGATGGACTTACAATGGTGCCTTACCAAACACCTATATATTTCATTGGCCATATCACATACTTTAATTATAATAATAATTTTAAATATCTAGTACAGTAAATCCCTTATTATTTCTCTTTTGCAAAAATTTCTTAGCTATACTTGCCCATTTATTCTTCCAAACAAATTTTAGAAACACTTAATCAGATTCTCCCCACTCCAAACACATTAGCATTTGTTTGAAATTGTATTAAATCTATATGTTCAATGGGGAAAAATACATCCTTATAATATTCAGTATTGCAATACAGAAACACGGTGTCACTACTTTCTTCATACAGATCTTGCACATTTCTTGTTAATGTCATACCTAAGTATTTTATGTATTTTATTGTTATTGTGAAAGAAATATTTTTCCAATCATAGTTTCGAACCAGTAAGGCATTATTCACAATGGTCTTCCATTGTATAAGCAGCATGCTTCAACTCCAGTTTGATTTATTCTGTATATAGAAAAAAATATATAAGAACACATCACTCATAGACATAAATGAACTTATTCAGTGCTTGAGAGAGGTGAACACTAACGGCCACAACAATTAATAGCCCAGACTAACTTTGTAACAAAGAAAGGAACTGGAAGAAGCCACTAATTACTCATTTTATTCTAAAGTATCTTTACAAAAGCAGACTGCCACATCTTTCTCCAGTGGAGTGACTGGTGGGTTTGAATCACCAACCTTTCGGTTAGCGGCAGAGTACTTAACCACTGTGTCACCAGGGCTCTTTATTCTAAAGTATACAGTTACATAACTGAATTAATACATTTTGTTCTATTACTGCAGAGAGGGAAAAGAAGAAATTGATGCACCCATGTCTGTAATGGCAAGTGAAGGATGACTTCTGAAGATAGTGGGAACCCTGAGTAGCTAATTGCTCCTTATACTTTTAATGAGAAGCTTCATGCATCTCCTCTACCTTATTGTCTGACAATCCATTTTGGCATAAACTAGATGAATAATTTGAAAAAGATCTCCCATGGGAATTAAATTTTTAAAGGGAGCCTATGAGTAACTGGTATCTGCACTAAAGATCAAGTTATAAAACCGGCTGCCACGTTCTTGGTCCCACCGTATCCTGCTGTCCTTGGAGGATACATACACACCTGTCATCTACTTGCCCTCAGTGTCTGGGGTGGCAGGTTGCCAGCCCCAGCCGAATGTTCACAGTGTAAAGAGCTTTAGACTCTTTTGAAATGAAAGTCAGTATGTAAATGTGCAACATGACGACATTATTATTCTCGCCTCCTGGCTGCTTTCAGCAAGCTCTGACTGCCACATGAGGTCTCAAGTGTTCTGGCACACTGTGCAAGTGTTCAAAAGAACTTAAAGTAATGAAATTGGATCTACATTTCCATAGATATTCAAGCTGGCATGGAGGAATGGAGTCATGGAATCCGGGTTGGATGGTCTCCACCAGACAGCCTAGGCAAGTGCCTGTGATGCCAGGCTACTAAGCAGAATTTTCAATCGTGAAAGGCCACCACTATTTCTTCCCCTGGGTCTAAAATTACAAAATGTGCACATCTCCCCTAGGCCCACACCACTCTGGGTACTTCATGCTCAGTCTCCACCCACCCACTCTGAAGCACACAAGTTTTGCTTAAATTCAGCAGAAGCTTTAAAACGAAGAACTAAGCACAAAAGGGAGAAAAAATGTGAAGTTAGAACCTTGACTAATATAGCTTACGCTACTGTTTAAAGTATATGACCATCATTTTAAAAGGAGGGCCAGGCTTAGTGTGTATCTGATCTACCTAAGGTACAATCTGGGAAGTGTCCCCTTAATGGATTTTTGTCCACCTTGTTGTTTTTTCATTTTTCACTGCTTACAGGTCATCTCATTTGCACTCAGCATTCTCTGCTGCTGAAGTATCTGGAACCACAACTACCTTTAGGTGATGGGGTCAAGAAACTGGGGGAGCTCAGTGGCAAGTCATGGTGGGTCCAGGGTCGTGAAGCGGGCCCTGCCTCCAGTTCTTGGTTTGGTCATTCTGAGACCTACCTTCGTCCTCACCCAGCCCCCTGAAATATTTCTGTTCATCAGGGCAAGGACAACAGAATCTAAGTCTCTCGCTTTGCAGTCACCTTTCTAGTAGCATAGGTAGCATAGAGTGGCCTGATGCTGGGTATACTTCCTCCTCCATCTGCCTTCATATCCTGAATTTTCATGGGTACCAATTATCCATTTATATACACACAGAAATGAGGTTTATTTAAGTTAAAACAATGCAAGAGAGGGACAACCCAAAGAATCCAAGCACTGAAGAATACCTTCACTTATACAGAATCTCTCTCTTTTTATTGTTTTAGGACAGTGAAAAAAAGGGATTTATAAATAAAATCTATGCCATCCAGGAGGTATGTGTCAGTGTCCAGAACATCCTAGATGAAGTGGCTTCCTTTGGCGAAAGGATAAAGAAGTGAGTGATGCTGACATGTGGGAACCGGCCTTCTGGGGGACCAGGAGGCCATTTGTTTCTCTGAGGGTAAAATGCCACATTCTTTTTGGCAGGGGACACTCCTTCTGGGTGATTTATTGCTCCGTTTCATCGTTATTTACTTTGTTTCTGCCAGTCTTTGGTTTTATGAAAGTTCTGTCAATTTCCTTCCTGAAATTGGGAACATATTGGTTGGAAAGAAAGTCATACTTGTAGCTCTGAAGAAATAACACAGTCCCAAATTTTAGCACATTTTCACAGTAAAAGACTTTGTTCTTAAATGGAATATGAAATCATGATAGAAAAAAATACATATAAGCCAAGCTAAATGAGGATTTCAGGTAATCAAGCCACATGTGCATTTTATTACTGGTCAAGTTAAATTTTCATCAGATTATTCTAAGTATTAAAAAATGTATTATGTATAGAGAGTACTCAACAAAAAATTCTTAATTTTTTTTTTTAAATTATGTATTTAGTAGCTGAGGTCATAATTATAGATGAAATGAACTAATGGTTTGTCACTTAGAAAATGCCCAGGACTTTTCTTAATTTTTTTAAATAAGGAAATATACCTTCATTGGAATCTAATGTAAAATTAAGAAACTTGCATTCATCATCTTATATTCTTTGTGTTTTATTTCAATTTTTTTTTTTTAATGTGTGGACTGGCTATGCTCATGATCAAATAGCTTTATTTACTAATATACCTTTAAAAATAACTGATTATAGAAATAATAAGATGGATTTACAACAGCTGATTTTCTTTTAAAAATATCGTAAGGCCCCATACTACTAAAGTATGTGAAAATTGGCCTATATAATGCCTGTTAATGGCCTGTTCAAGGAGGGGTGCTGTGTATCTAGATAAGCTTATATTTTTCTACTTTCATATACCTATTCATTGTTTATTAATCATAACCCAAAGTGTTCTGCAGATTTGGATCCTTGGGCATACACAGAGTTTGAAAGGAATAAATTATTTAGACTAAAGGTGTGAGTCATTTATCTGATGCCTTTCATGTTTCAAGGAATAATGCATTTTATTTTGTATAATTTTTGTTTAATATATTTTCACATATGCATAGGTGCTGAGTTTCTACTTTCTTATATCTTATATCACATTAGACAGAACAGCCTCCCTCTCGCTCCCAAATGTGCCTTTAAGCAACATTCCGCCTCAGACTTGGAATGACTGATTCCCACATCCTTTCTCTCTCTTTTTCCCTCTCCGTGTTGTTTCCAACTCTAAGAGTGTTCCCTTGTCCTCCACACCCCATCCTCCGAAGCACAGTGAGAAGCTCAAAGTTGAGGCATTTCCCTGTTGATGGTTGTCTTTCCTTTGGGCTACAGTCTGTGCTGATATCTGACTGAAATATTCCATTTATAGCAGAAGACTCTAGGTCAACACCAAGGTCAGGCTAGTGAATGCCTGAGGGAAGAGGCTCCTTTGTAACTCTGGGTGGTAGGAGGCCTCAGAGCAGGTGCTTGAATGGAAAACACAATGGCCAACCCAAGTATCTGACCAGATCCAGGCCATGGGCCGGACTTAGGGAAAGTTGGGTTTTGTAGAACTTTCCGTGCTGAGGTATAGAACATGGGGTCCTGTGAGGCTTATGGGAGCCATTTCTTCCGCACAGTGACCTTTTGGGAGATAATCTGCCACTGAGTTGACTCCTACACTTGGAGACCTATGTGTATCAGAGTAGAACTGCTCCATATGGTTTTTAATGGCTGAGTTTTTAGAAGTAGATCACCAGGCCTTTCTTCCAAAGCACTTCTGGGTGGACTGGAACCCCTAACCTTTCAGTTAACAGTTGAATGCTTTATCCATTTGCGCCATCCAGGGACTTTTGGGTGCTAAGGAAAGAGAAATTTTCCTGGAGCCTCATGGGATAAAAAACATCTATCCAGAAAGCACATTCAGAAGTAATCTTTAAGTACAAAGTGAAAAAACCTTTATAATTACCAACTTCTTGTCACTATACAATCATTCCAGAACGTTCTTGGATTTCATCTCAATGTTTTGGCAAAGAAGATATTCTAGATTTAGGGCCCATAATACAGAATATAGAAATGGAAAAGGGCAGTCTTTTTTCTGACATTAGCTACACCAGTGAGGGTTCTTGGCCATTTATCCTTCCAAGAGGAGGGCACAGGGAGCCCTTGTGTGAGGCTGCCCAGGAGGAGGGTTTCTGAGAGGCGAGCCCATGCCCTCACACATGGGATAGTGTGATGGACGGCTCTGAGCTGAGCCACAGGAGAGCAAGCAGAGCCTCAGCCTTCTGTTCTCTCCACACGCAGCCAGGAGCAAATAGGCACAGGTGTTCATCAAGGAGGGAAGCCATGATCCTTTACCTGGTGACACTTAAAAGACCCCACTCTGGCCATGAGAGAAAAAAGGCAAATACAGAAAAGTCAGACCTCACTCAAGAGTTACTGCCAACAGCACAACCAGAGTGGTTCCGCTTTGGCTCTTTTATGAGAAGAACAATTTTAGGAAAGAGCTGACCCAGAGAGACACAAAAAGCAAGATGCATGCCACAGGGCCAAGAAATGACTCTTAAGTGTTATACTGAGATGCAGTATGGGAAGAGAATCTACTCAACAATCAGCCCTTATTTGATCAAAAAACTGACCTGAAGAACAACGACAAAAAAAAACACCAGTTGCCATTGAGCTGATTGTGACTTATGGTGACCCCATGTTTGTCAGAGTAGAATTGTGCTCCTTAGGGTTTCCAATGGCTCATTTTTTACGAAGTAGCTCACCAGGCCTTTCTTCGGAGGAGCCTCTGGGTGGATTTGAACCATCAATCTTTTGGTTAGCAGCCAAGTATGTTAACTATTTACACCACCCACAAAATCTATCCCAAGCAAACCCCACCCCAAATCGCATACATCACCAGGAAATAATAAGGAATAATCAACACTAATGTTTATCCACATTATGTACAATTTCATATTTCCCTGAAGCTTTTTGGGGGAGGCCTTCTCACTGCCTTGTAAGAAGAAATTCTTGTTGGAACTGAGCACCACTAGTAATATCACCTTGATTTGCAAACATGTTGCCATCACTACCAGTTTCCTTTGTTATAGTAAATACTGACCCCATCTTATAAAGGGAGAAATTGAGGTCTAGAAAGGTTGACTCATCTAAAGTCATGTAGCACAATCTGGGCTTTGAACTCAAATCTGCTAACTCCTGGCTCTTTTCATTAAACTGTGCTGAAGAGTCATTCAGCACAATATATTAGTGCCTCTTTGCTGGCTGAACATTGGTGAGAGATTTCAAAGGATGCAATGCTGTGCCTCTAAATGATTTATTAGGTACCCAACCCCGAAGCCTCCACACATTGTTTCTGTTTTCTTATCATTTTGTCATCCACTCTAAAAACTACCAGAGATTTGCCACAGAACTTCTACACAACAGTTAAAACCTTACACTATTACAATATTTCCAGAATCTATTTCCCTGATTTTCTACATAATCTTTCAAAAGGAAGTCTTCTCTTCCTTCATTTTTCCTTTCTTTTTTCTTTTTGTCCCACTAAATTCCTTTTCATCTCCTTAGTACTATCTTTTTTGTAACTTCCTCTATTTCTATTCATTAGTCCTATTTCTGTTCTTTTTTCTGACGTTGTCTCACAGTCAGTATTCTGTCTTGCAACCTTCCCTGACCCTGCCCTCTATAGTTGACAGTCCCCACCACTGTGAGAAAACTACAGACGCATCAGCCTTGCCCTCCTATAACCCACACTTTTCCCATCTTCCATGCATTTTCACAATCGTTCAACAGATCGACTCCGTGCCACGAACTCCTTTGCCAATAATAATATAGGGAGAATAATAGGCAATACCGATTTCATTTCTTAATTATTATATTTCCTGGAAGAAGGACAATGATGACAGGTGAATGCTCACAAGAGTAACTGCACTGTCCCCCTTCACTGTCTTCCAGTTCTATTTGAAGCATAGCTAAGGTAGGAAGTGAGTGTGTCTCTAAGGAATTCTAAAGTTCAGAGGATTTATGCAATAGTGTAAAGGTTTAGGTCTACAGACAATTGCTGGCAGCACCTTATTTTTTGTGTGGGAATACTGAGTTATTTGAAGGAAGAACGGCAGGCCCACAGGTATTCCTTTCTATGAAAATTTGGAGAAAACAAGGTTATATACTAGTTTTAGAAGTAGAAAAACAAAGGTTTTTTTTTTAAGCATATGAGGCATTAACCAAGTAGCGCAACAGTGCGAGACCCTGTAATCACCTGGAGTGATCCAGAGTGGGTAGTGGCAAGGTCCCTTAACTACGTTCATGGAATTCAGCAGATTATGGCTAACCCATGTTCTCTGAGAGCCTACTACAACTGGCTTCTATGCCAGGGAGAAATGCTAACTAACTAGGTCTAACTAGGTCCCAAGTCCAGATTTTGAGACTGAATTACATTTATTTTCATCTTTGGTTGAAAAAAGTATGAAATGCTCAGATGGCTGCTATGTTAATTTTTCATTCAGTACTTTCAACTGGACTGTCCCGTTCTTAAGCTGGCTGGCCATTGTCGCCCTCTGTGTATTCACAGTCATCCTGTACTTCATTCCACTGAGATACATTGTCCTTGTCTGGGGTAAGTAAAGCCTTTTTTAAAAAACTGTCTAAGCTGCTAAGAACAAACTGTTTTTAAGGGATGAGTTATACTGTCAGGAGTTCTCTATATTTATGGTCATGAAGCTACTCCATGATGAAAAGAGACAGGCCAGTTAAAAATCACAACAGTATAAAGATTTAGGCCTACCGGCAAAATGCATTTTTCTTATCTGGCAACATAGGCTCCATCATATCATAAACATGTAGTTGTGCCGATTCTTCATATATCAAAGTGTAGCTTTGTCTAGAGATCACTCTGATTTATTTTTACCACTTATACACAAACAGAGGCATTTTGATCCATATGGTGCATTTAAGACAATATGCTTTTGTTCCGTGGTACTTTATCTTGTGGAAGTGTATGCAAGCATGGAGTGTACGTGGGCGCCTGTTTAAGAGGTCACCTTTAGGATGCAGGAATAGGGTCTTTGGCATTTACAGGCTGCTTTTTTTTTTAGGAACATGAAACCTGCTTTATGTGTACTAAACTAGCATGCTTCCACAAAAACCTAAAGGTGATTTTTTTTGGTCCTCATTTTTAATGCAATTACGCTGCATGCCAGCAGTTCCTATGTACCTAGACTCCATTTAGGAGGTGGGCAGTTTCAGTATTCTTCGTGGTTGTTTGTTTATCTTTCTGTCAATATTCTTGGTTTGGAAAAGTCAATTTTGAGTCTCTAAGATCTACTAGGAAACCCTGGTGGTGTAGTGGTTAAGAGCTATGGCTGCTAACCAAAAGGTTGGCAGTTTGAGTCTACCAGGGGCTCCTTGGAAACTCTCCGGGGCAGTTCTGCTCTGTCCTGTAGGGTCGCTATGAGTCGGGATCGACCCGATGGCAGTGGGTTTTTGGTTTTGGTAAGATGTACTAAAAAGTAAAACTACTACAATAATGATTTCATATATGTATGTATATATAAACAAGCTTGGGTAGAAGTAGGATTTCCTACTTTCTCTCGGCCTGCATATACATACACCCAAGATTGCTAATCCAATAAAAAAAGGTAAAGAACCAAAATGGGGCTTTCACCTCAAAAAACATCAGCTTACACTGAAAGCAAAAGGATCAAAGCATGCTTTTTCTTCTTTTCTTATTAAGAGTTTTAAATAAATACACTGTAATTAAGTGAGTCTCATGCCTCCAAGCCCTCCAGTTTTAAGATTCCTATCTCCCTATTCTTTTTGGCCCAACTCATCATATCTTGAACAAGCTTTCTTATTATTATCATCAGTTATTATCATCAGTATCATTACCTTTACACCCTGGGGGAAAATGGTGATTTTTTTGTTTCCTTTCCTAATTTCTACAATTTAAAGAAACTCAAATAGCACTCTCACTACACAAGGGAAGAGGCTTTCCCACCACGTTCTTCCTTCTTGTATGTTCAGGCCTTCATCTCTCATTCCTTCCTCTGATATTTAAAACAGATGCTGTTTTATTGAAGGAATTAGGGTAGTGTGTCATATGCAGCAGCTTGTTACCTCTAACCTACCTCGGGTCAGACCTGCCTCAGGCTCATGAGCACCTCTTTTGCCCCATAGGTGGGGAACCTCCTCTCATTTTGTTTCTCCAGGTTCTCAGAAACTGGAGCCCATGGCAGACAGACATCTGGTTATGTAACCTGGGGTGGCCTCACTGGCTAGCTGTCTTAAAAGTAATTTTTAGAGAATGTGTTTGGGCCTCTTGTTTCATCAAACAAAATAAAACAAGAACAATATTCCTTTAGTGGCAGGTGATTGCTGAAATATTAACCAGAAATTTAAGACTTGGGTCTCACCTGGGGAGACAGAGACCACCACCAAATTCCAGAAGAAGAAGGTTATTCCGCATGAGACACCCCAAATATACGAGCCTAGATGCTTAAGTTATGTGGCTGTTTTTTATCAGCCTGTTGATTTCATGTAAAGCTGTTAGCTGTTTATATTTTTTAAAAGCCAGCAGATAACTCTTTTCAATTTCGGGTCATTTTGAAAAAAATCAAGGTCATGTTCCTTTTAAACATTCAGTTTACTTAACAGCAGCCTCTCCTCAAAAGGTGTATATTTAGAAAAAAAAAGAAAATCAATAAATCAGACCTCCTACTTTAAAAATAACCCCATCTAAAAAAGTAGGAAGACAAGTTTCATCTTGGATAAAACATTGAAACAAGGCTTCTAAGAACTGTAACTTGTTGCCAAACTGACTCATACGGTTTCCAAGGAGCAGCTGCTGGATTCAAACTGTTGACCTTTTGGTTAGCAGCCGTAGCTCTTAGCCACTGCACCACCAGGGTTCCAGAACTATAACAGTGAGGAAAGAAGTTAAAATATGCCATTGCTCATTTCCCCAATGGAGAACCTTTTCTTCTGGGAAGAAGCTACTGAAGTACAAAGAGAAAACAAACCAGCAGTGGAGTTGGGAAGGTGGGAGGAAAAAGAGGAAGGAAGGATGGAGGGAAAAAATGAAGAAATAGAAGAAATGGGGGAGAGAGGAAATTGGGTTTCTTGGTTTATTTTGTCAAGGCTGCAGAGCAGCGTACACACTAGATCTTCAAATCACTGCAATGCTTTTGCAAGAAACATGCTCTCTACAGCAAGAGGATAGTCCCTAGACTTTGGGGATTTTAGTAATGTTTGATCTCTTACTTTTCCAGGCATCAATAAATTTACAAAGAAGCTTCGGAGTCCATATGCAATTGATAACAATGAACTACTTGACTTCCTTTCCAGAGTCCCTTCAGATGTACAAGTGGTATGTAGATTTCATTATTATTATAAGTTAGTGTGACACTGAGTTTTAACTTTTATATCCTTTTAATTTCAGGGTTTTAGAAGAGCCAGGTAAAGTTAACAAAGCCTGTAGCAGATTTTACGATTCAGGAAGTTAGCCCACATGGGGTGATATCCAAGAATTTATACAGAATGGGTAACGGGAGAATAGGAGAGGTTGTATAAAGAATCTACCAGGGCTGTCAGGGGAAATCTCCCCCCAAGCAAGGTTCAGCTAGAATTTGTGAAGAGGACCACCATGAGTCACCATTACCTGAGGGAAGGAAATAGGAATATTAGATAATGAAAGCAAAATGTGCCAGTGGGCATTTAAGAGAAAAAAAAAAAAATTCTTTTCAGAATTTGTATGAATTAAATGAGTTTTCAGAATGAATAAAACCCAAACCAAACCCACTGCAGGTGAGTTGATTCTGACTCATGGCAGCACCATGTGTAACAGAGTAGAACCAAGCTCCACAGGATCTTCTTGGCTGTAATCTTTAGGGAAGCAGATTGCCAGAATAAGGGCAACTGGTTAGGAGATCGGAGACCTGGAGGCGCAGTGGTTAAGAGCTCGGCTGCTAACCAAAAGGTTGGCAGTTCAGATCCACCAGCCACTCCTTAGAAACCCTGTGGCAGTTTTACTCTGTCCTATAGGGTCACTATGAGTTGGAATCGACTTGACAGAAACAGGTTTTTTATTTAGGAGATCAGTAAGGTGTGGGGAGAAAGTGACTGCTTTTGAAGACTGGGCATATCTCAAAAATCTTTTGAAATTCTTTAACTGCCATTAACCACTATCCATTTTCAGAGTAATATGAGAAATGTTGTTATCAAAATCTTGAAGTTGGGTTGCAGCAATACCTGTTTGTTTGTTTTAACCTGGTATTTATTTTGATTTGGTATCAGACATGAGAGTGGACTATATGGGGATTAAGATTGTATTAAACAAACAATAAATTGTAAAGAACCATAATTATCTAGCCCTTCAAAATCAGTTGAAATGATTTTGTTTTTAATGTAATGCATTACGGACAGCCCTTACCAAAGCTCTTGTCAGGGCTCTCCTGTAGTTTTGGGCAGAATTTCCTTCTACTTATCCCTCTATCATCCTATTGTTTTCTGTATCCCAGCTGCAGATCACATACATCTTCCTGAATGGGCACTTTTTTTCTCCAAGCAGCCTCTCATTACTTTGCTTTTCCTTCCTTTGCCAGAAAGTGGCCACCTGACCAGTCTGTCTCTGAACTCTGTTTAAACAGGTGCAATACCAAGAGCTGAAACCAGATCCTTCTCATAGCCCATGTAAAAGGAAGAAAAACAATCTGGGATAGCCAGCTCCAAGCACCGAGGAGACCAGCATCTGTTTGGGAAGATAAAAGAAAAAGCCTTCAGCCTCAGCAGTATTTCCTTTCTTTCTGCTTTTTATTTATTTTGTCTTCTTTTTTTTTTTTTTATCATGATCGAGAGGATTTGTAAATAGTATACAAAAGCATATGACTTTAAAAATGTACTTCCGTTGTACAGAATCAATTTGATAAAAGTTTAGCTCCTGCTGTGTGAATGCCTTGTTAGCTGTGGGTAATAATATAACACATTGAAACACAAAAAATGTAAGAATGATGATAGCACTGGAAGATACACACGTCTCTAATTACAAGTGGAGGAACCAGAATATTAGATTAAATGCTCAGCTGTGCTCTGATTAAATCTACATAAAATGTAAATGTCAATTTCATTTTAAAGTTTTTTCTTTAATGTAACTATTTTTTATCCAAAAAGTAATCCATTCCAGTTTTCTATGTTTTATACATTTTAAAAGGGGGGAAATCCCAAAACCTGAAAAATGGAATGGATACATTTCAGCTTAACATAGATTCTGACTTCACATCCTGAGCAAATTCACTCCTGTGCAAATTATTTCGATATGACTAGGCTGATTTTCTTATAGCAACCCTGTACAACGGTGGAGAACTGCCTCATAGGGTTTCCTAGGCTATAATCTTTACTGGAGCCAGTTGCCAGGTCTTTTCCCCAACGGAGCCACTGGGTGAGTTTGAACTGCTGACGCTTCGGTGAATCGGAATTGACTCTACGGCATACAACAAGAGGCTGATTTCAAGCTAACGAGTTAAAGTACATTCACCCCCTCAAGAGAATCTTCAACCTTCTGAAATTCTATAAAGAAAACCTTCAAACCTTGTATCATTCCATCTAAAAGCTAAAAATCTCTACAGGACTACACAAAAATACTGCCAGATTTATAAATGATTGCCTAAATGAATTTTATATGTGCACCACTACTTTAATTTATACTGATACAGTAAATTAGCAACCCTGTTCAGCTGTCAAAAAGACTAGCCAACTAAATCTGTATCGCTGTTGGTGTCATATTTTGCCTTTTATGCATATAAAAAAAATGTAATACTCAAGTGTTCTCACAGAAAAAAAAGGTATTTGCTTTCTTATTAGGTTACTAAAATACTTTAATGCATAGGATGATTTTTGTTATTCGTGTGAATTTCAATGTGGAGGAGAATGCGGTGTGCAGAGTGATATGCCAGTGTTTCATTACATTCATTTATGGAAAAAATAATCATTCTTGGTAACATGAATGCATGAAAACCTGTTTTGTGAAATAAACTGCTTATGGGGAGAGGGGCTTGCCTTTAAAAATGTTTCACTGCTTATCATAGAATCTATACTTAAAATTGCATTCCTAAGACTCTTTAAACGGTAGTTTTTGCTACTTACTCTCTGGTATATCAGGGGAGTATACCTCTGGAGAGAACAATCATTTGGTGAGAATGTCTCACTTCCCTGACTTAGTAGGGGGTGAAGCGTGGTTGAAATTGCTGCAGACAGTGTTTTGCACTACTTTATTACTAATAGACTGGGATGGGGTCAGGGTGGGGTTATGCTGGAAAAATATAGAAAAGCCAGAAGCAAGAGATATGTATTTCATTCTAAAGGAGGATTCTTTAAAAAAACAATTTAATCTAATCAAAGCTTATTTTTAAAGTATTTTTATTTTAAAGATACGTTGTTAAATACTGTTTCTTATGATAAAACTATTTTGATCTGTTTATACACAATGCGTGAAAGAATGTCAATTAAATTCCCTTTCTACAGAAAGGCTTTGACCTCAATATGCTCTATTTAGCGCATCATGTTTATAATGACATGCTTACATCTGAATTCCATGAAGTTGATGTTACTACAGAAATTTTATTGATGGGACAATTGGTTTGAAATAACTTTTGATTATACCTTGCGTGAAATTTATGTTCTGTGCTGACAATGTCTACTATTCAGATGTCTGCAAGCCTAATACTCTATAACCTCAAGTGTACCTAGTAGAGAGTAACCATTAACAGATGACTAATTATTGTTTGTTTCATTGTATCAAATTTCAGATGTTTAGTTCAATGGTAATGTTGAATACACATATTCACTGCATTAAATACAAAAGAAAATAATCTTTTCTAAGTATAATCAGTACTCCTTTTTCTCCCTCTTTTGGTTAGTTTTTGATGGTTGAGGGAAGAGTGATGGTGGATTATGTACATATTCTTATAAAAGACACTTAACTTAGAGACAGGTTTGGTTTGGACAATCAACGTTTTCCCTGATACCTTGGCTATATGTATAAAATGGAAACCCTGGTGGTGTAGTGGCTAAGTGCTATGGCTGCTAACCGAAAGGTCTGCAGTTCAAATCCACCAGGCGCTCCTTGGGGCAGTTCTACTCTGCTTTATAGGGTCACTATGAGTTGGAATCGACTCGACGGCAATTTTTTTTTTTAATGTATAAAATACAGTACCTTCAGAGGGGTGAGCATCCAATGAAACTGATAGAAGAGTAAAAACTGTCTTGGGACATGAAAGTGATACTAAGGAGAATCTTCTTGCTTTTAGAAGCTACTGCGTTCATAGGCTGAAGATAGATTGTGTCTGGTAGGATTTTAACTATTTCATTTCCCCTTTCACATTAAGTGCAATTTTGCCTTTTGAGAACTGCCTCACTTGCCTTGATTTTGAGAGTTTCAGCATTTAAATATTTCAAGCTGTCTCTAGCTAGATTAGATGTCATTCTAACACCTATTTGGATTGCTAAATATAGTACCCCCATTGCCATCCAGTTGATCCCTACTTATAGCGACCCTATAGGACAGAGCAGAACTGCCCCATAGGGTTTCCAAAGAACAGCTGGTGGATTTGAACTGCCATCCTTTTAGTTGGCAGTTGAGCCTTTAACCAATGTGCCACCAGGGCTGCTAAATGTAGTAGTCATTGTGAACTACTAAATATTTTCCTCAGTATCTTTCAGTGAGTGAGTTCACTGAAGGTCATTAACTGTTTACATTCCAAGTTACTATTATTGGAGCCCTGGTGACATACTGGTTAAGAGCTCAACTGCTAACCAGAAGGTTGGCAATTCAAATCCACCAGCTGCTCCTTAGAAACCCTATGGGGCAGTTCTACTCTGTCCTATAGGGTTGCTATAAGTCAAAACCAACTCACCGGCACCTAACAACAACTATTGCCATAAATTGTGATAGTTCCTAAGAAATGCATATAAGTGCATTGTATGTAACATTTTCAATTATAAAAAGAGTACAGTACTCCTTGTTCATGTTGGCACTATTCCACTCTCAATAGTTTCTATAGTGATTTCCAAATGATTTTTGAAACATTGTGTGTCATGTATACTTGCACTAGGATGATCTGAGCTGGGAGACTAAGTGACTTCACTTCATGATATATGTACAGAGTGCATACTTTATGACCTCTCTTATCACTGGCAATTGTCAAACCAATGATAGTCTAGTAAAACCAAATCTGGAGCTGAAGTCAAATTTGATAGATTTCTAAAAGTAATTTTTAGCTTTTTACTTTATATTTAAAAGTGAAGAAAAATCCAGGGACCATAGGAACTTTTTTCCACTTTGATTTCAACATTAAAATGTCTCTGATGCTGAAAGTTGCCTACTTCTGTATTAAGTTTTATTGAACAGGTTTTCGTATCAGTTTATACACTTGTTAAATCTGCCTAAAGAGTCATAATCTTTGCAAATTTTGTACTCACTCACATAAAAAAAAGTATAAGGCAGTTGATGCACCAGTTATGCAAAAACCAGGGCTTCAAACCAGTTCATTCTGGTTCAAACCGCTGCTGAGAATTTGCATTTCTACCCCAGATATAATGAATCAGAGTCTACATTTTTTAACAAGATCCCCAAGTGAGTCTTATCTATAATAAATTTTGAGAACCACTGCTCTACTAGTGGAAACCCTGGTGGCATAGTGGTTAAGTGCTATGGCTGCTAACCAAGAGGTCGGCAGTTTGAATCCACCAGGCGCTCCTTGGAAACTATCAGGCAGTTCTACTCTGTCCTATAGGGTCGCTATGAGTTGGAATTAACTCGATAGCAGTGGGTTTGGTTTTTTGGTTTTGGCTCTACTGGCAGATTTCAGAATTGGTCCCTAACCAGTAGCATTGGCATCACCTGGAATCTTGTTAGAAATGCAAAAAACCCACTATTATACTTTTTTTTTTTTAAGTTTTTTATGCTTTAGGTGAAAGTTTACAGCTCAATTTAGTTTCTCATTCAAAAATTTATACACAAATTGTTTTGTGACATTGGTTGCAATCCCTGCAATGTGTCAGCACTGTTCCTCTTTCCCTTTAAAACCCAAGTTCCCCACTCATCTAGTTTTCCTGTTCCTTTCTGCCTTGTCTTTGCCCTTGGGCAGGTGTTGCGCTTTTGGTCTCATATATTTGATTGAACTAAGAAGCATGTTTGTTTTATAGGCCTGTTTAATCTTTTGCTGAAAGGTGGACATGGGGAGTGCCTTCAGTTCTGAGTTAGCAGGGTGTTCAGGGGGCCATAGTCTTGGGGGTTCCTCCAGTCCCTATCTTTTTTTGGAAAAGCCTCAGGTATTATTAAGTGTGGTCTTTTTTTCTGAATTTGAATTTTCTACATTTTTCTCCCATTCTGTCCAGGACCCTCTATTTTGATCCTTGGTGGTGGTAGCTGGGCACTTTCTAGTTATTCTGGGCTCAGGTCGTTGGGGGCTGTAATTCATGTGGTCCATTAGTCCTTTGGACTGATATTTTCCTTGTGTCTTTGGTTTTCTTCATTCTCCTTTGCTCTAGACAGGATTGGGCCAATAGATGTATCTCAGATGGATGCTGGCAAGCTTTTAAGACCCCAGACGGTACTCACCAAAGTAGGATGTAGAACTATGTAATGCCAGTTGACCTAGATGTCCCCCAAGACCATGGTCCCCAGCCCTCAGCCCCAGTAACTGGGTCCCTCAAGGTGTTTGGAAGTTATCTAGGAAGCTTCTGTGGCTTTGCCTTGGTCAAGTTGTACTGTCTTCCCCTAGAAATATAGGGGCTGACTTCCCCCTAGAAATATAGAAGTCACCACAACTTGACTTCCCATCATACTTCTTGGAAAGGCCTGAGGTATTATTAATTGATGCTTGTTTAAATTCCAGGCCTTTAAATAAGTGTGTCTGGTCGCACACGCAGGTTTCCATTAGAGTATCTACAACTGGCTTTTCTAATTCCTTAGTAGAATGTGAATTAAAACTACATTAAAAAAATAATGTAATGCCTGGGGCAGGGACTAGAAGGCAGGAGGGAACAGAAAAGCTGGTAATAGGGAACCTAGGGTTAAGAAGGGAGAGTGTTGACATGTTATGGGGTTGTTAACCAATGTCACAAAGCAACGTGTGTACTAACTGATGAGACACTAGTTTGTTCTGTAAACCTTCATCTAAGGTACAATTAAAAAAAAATAATGTAATGAATTCTTACCGTAGTTTTACTCCTTTCAATTATAATTCTTTTGCCCAGAATGGTGTTAACTCACCAGAGAGGAAAATAAATAAAACACTCTTGTATTTTGGTAAAAATGTTACTGTTTTATGC
The DNA here is from genome assembly GCF_030014295.1 of Loxodonta africana. Lineage (NCBI taxonomy): Eukaryota > Metazoa > Chordata > Mammalia > Proboscidea > Elephantidae > Loxodonta > Loxodonta africana. Next base: position 101,521,803 of record NC_087343.1, on the reverse strand, counting down.
CTCAGTTTCTATATTTGTACATTGGCAATTTATATAGTGGAAGTCACATCATATAACTTATTGCATCTGAATCTCTGAAATTTAAAAAAAAATACCAAGAAAAATCTCTCATTATGTAAGAATACTATGCAAATAAAAACCATTAAATGCCCAGGCATATGATATAGAAATGAGCAACACTGTGAAAGGTTTGCTCTAATTTAATGATTAAATCTATGCTTTTCCAAGGGGATCTGGGTTAAGTACTAAAAAAATGAAACAAATACTTAATTGGTGTTAAATGAGTTTGAATTTATTGGGATCGTCCTTCCTTCACATTCTAAACCTTCAAAAAAAAAATGAAGTATTCTATTGCATGCACAGCAGTATTTTTGTAAAGACACTTAGGGTTTTTTTTTATTATTATTTAAATGATAGTTCTTTCTGTCTCCAAGTGGCACAGAAAAATTACATAACCCCATTTTTGAAAAAGTAACCAAATTACACTGTTCTTTTGCTCTAGTCAGTCCATAGGGTTACCGATTAAGCTGAAAGCTCTATTTGTATTGGGAAAAACAGCTATGGTCTAGAGAAGTAGCTACACAAAAGTTTTTTTCAGTTTGCAGCAAAAATGAAATCTCAATGTAATTCTTCCCCTGCTGTAGATTGTTGAATATTCCTTCAAAAGAGAAAAAGAGTGGCCAACCTGGCAATCAATGAATGAACATGGAAGCCACCTCTTTTTTTGCACAGGAGGAATCCATTTGATGAGATCTAGAGACCTGGCTGAGTGTCGCTACTAGTGAAGCAAGATAATGTAGGCTCAGTTACAAATGACATGAGTCAATTTGTGGCATTTTATTTCACCAGAGTTCAAATGGTAACCAGTTTGGAGAAAATGCTGTATGCATAAAGAAGTACACCTGGCCTCAACTGAGGGCTTCAAACTTGTTCCAACCCCTGCTCAGAATTTGCATTTCTAACAAGTTCCCTGCTGAGGATTTGCATTTCCACCCAGATATACTGAATCAGAATATGCATTTTAACAAGCTCACAAATGATTCTTATACGTAACTTTCTAAGAACAGGTTCAAAGGCCTGCCTCAACTACACTCAGTTGTTTGCATTATCAAAGGCACACCTGAGGCAACAGTTAAGTGTTATTACAGAGACAGCTGTCCTACAGAAGAAAGGTGTGGGAAAGGAAATGCCAATATTTGTCTCAAGGATCTCTCCTCTTTTAAGCTACTCCAAGAACTGGATATCTTATAATTAAACTCTACATCAACGTCCACAAAACATACTCTCCTTTATAAAGCAGTCGTGATTATGACAATTCCAAGTCAAAATTTGTGTTTAACTTGTAATACGGTTGTCGTTGTTAGGTGCTGTTGATTCCAACTCATAGCAACCCCATGCACGACAGAATTAAATACTGCTGGGTCCTGCACCATCCTCACAATCATTCTTATGTTTGAGCCCATTGTTACAGCCACTGTGTCCGTCCATCTTGTTGAGGGTCTTCCCCTTTTTCGCTTATCCTCTACTATACCAAGCATGATGTCCTTCTCCAGGGAGTGATCCCTCCTGGTAACATGTCCAAAATATGCGAGATGTAGTCCGGCCATCCTTGCTTCTAAGGAGCATTCTGGTTGTACTTCATCCAAGACAAATTTGTTTGTCCTTTTGGCAGTCCATGGTATATTCAATATTCTTCCCCAACACCACAATTCAAAATCATTAATTCTTCTTTGGTCTTCCTTATTCATTGTCCAGCTTTTGCATGCATATGAGATGACTGAAAATACCATGGCTTGAATCAGGCGCACCTTAGCCCTCAAGGTGACATCTTTGCTTTTCAACACTTTAAAGAGATCGCTTGCAGCTGATTTGCCCAATGCAATGCATCTTTCGATTTCCTGACTGCTGCTTCCATGGGGGTTGACTGTGGATCCAAGTAAAATGAAATTCTTGACAATCTCAATCTTTTCTCCATTCAGCATGATGTTGCTCATTGGTCCAGTTGTAAGGATTTTTTGTTTTCTTTATGTTGAGGTATAATCCGTACTGAAAGCTGTGGTCTTTGATCTTCATCAGTTAAGTGCTTCAAGTCCTCTTCGCTTTCAGCAAGCAAGGTTGTGTCATCTGCATAATGCAAGTTGTTAACGATTCTTCCTCCAATCCTGATACCCCATTCTTCTTTGTATAGTCCAGTTTCTCAGATTATTTGCTCAGCAGACAGATTGAATAGGTATGGTGAAAGGATACAATGTTGACACACACCTTTCCTGACTTTAACCCATGCAGTATCCCCTTGTTCTGTCCAAACAACTGCCTCTTGATCCATGTACAGACTCCTCATGAGCACAATTGCATGTTCCAGAACTCCCATTCTCTGCAATATTATCCATAATTTGTTACGATCCACACAGTTGAATGCCTTAGCATAGTCCGTAAAACACAGGTAAACATCCTTCTGGTATTCTCTGCTTTCAGCCAGGATCCGACATCAGCAGCAATGATATCCTTGGTTCTATGTTCTCTTCCAAATCTGGATTCAATTTCTGGCAGTCTCCTGTTGATATACTGCTACAGCCACTTCTGAATGATCTTCAGCAATATTTTATTTGCCTGTGGTATTAATGATATTGTTCGATAATTTCTGCATTCGGTTGGTTGACCTTTCTTGGTAATAGGCATAAATGTAGATCTCTTCCAGTCCGTTGCCCAGGTAGATGTCTTCCAAATTTCTGGGCATAGATGAGTGAGCACTTCCAGTGCTGCATTCGATTGTTGAAACATCTCAAATGGTATTCCACCAATTCCCAGAACCTTGTTTTTTGCCAATGCCTTCAGTGCAGCTTAGACTTCTTCCTTCAGTAGCATCGGTTTCTGATCATATGTTACCTCCTGAAACGGATGAACATTGACCAGTTCCTTTTGGTATAGTGACTGTGTGTATTCTTTCCATCTTATTTTGATGCTTCCTGCGTCCTTTAGTATTTTCCCCGTAGAATCCTTCAGTACTGCAACTTGAAACTTGAATTTTTTCCTCAGTTGTTTGAGCTTAAGAAATGCTGGGCATGTTCTTCCCTTTTCAGTTTTCTATCTCCAGGTCTTTGCACATGTCATAATACTTCGTCTTCTCGAGTCACCCTTTGAAATCTTCTGTTCAGCTCTTTTATTGCATCATTTTTTTCCATGTAATACTGCCACCATGGAAAATAATTTATCGGTGTCAAAAACTAACAAACACTTAAAAATTTTTACAAAGGTGAGAGTATCTATTTCCTATTACACAGGGAGGGATAGTGTTTGTGATTTTGCTGACACCTGCCTATGACCACCTGTACACAATGGTATACCTACCCCTCATCTTTGTCTTAGAACTCTTATCAACTAAGTTTCCATTAACATGGAGATCTAGCAGGCCATAGCAAGGCCTCTGAAGCACATGAGAACCTACCTAGAAAAGTCAAATACTATGCATATTTAAAGAAGTAGTTTTTAAATAGATCGTTGTGGTGTTCCATTTTATTTGTTGGAAGTTGCTGAATGTTATTTTTAAATTTTTCCTATAGGATGTACATGAGGGGAAAAAAAAGCTTTTTCAGAAATAACAGAGAAAACCTTTTTTTTTTCTTTTTTGATTGTGAAACATCCAGTACTTGATAATTTAACCAAGAGCCAAGCAGACTGACCCTTGTGGGGTGAGATACCAGGCACACAGCATCTATCCTTGTGGCGCTGTAATGCTAATACAAAGAATGCACGCGTGCTTCATCTCCCAGGACCCACTTATATTTTATCTCCCATGACTGTGACAACAACCCTGACAAGCAGGTGAGAAATCTCACCAAAAAAAATTATGTGGTACTTTCCAGTCTACTGTACTTGTGAAATAGGTATCCAATAGATTTATATAAAAGTTATAAAAATATTGTTATTTTGAGTTGTACTACTCAAAACGGAGCCCTGGTGGCGTAGTGGTTAAGCGTTCAGCAGCTAACCAAAAGATCGGTAGTTGGAATCCACCAGCCCCTTCTTGGAAACCCTATGGGGCAGTTCTACTAAGTCCTATAGGGTTGCTATGAGTCGGAATCGACTTGACAGCAATGGGTTTTTTCAATGGATTTACTCAAAACAGTACCTTAGGGGAAGGCATTTTTTTTCTGGCCTTTGCAGAAGAGGTGCAAAATAATGCGCTCTGGAGGACAGTGGCAAGACATTTCCACTCAGAATTCACTCAGCAGAGGGCAAGCTGTTTATATTTGCATTAATGTTGTCAATAATAAAACCTAAATTATAAAGTGGATTTTTTCCCAGATCTATGAAGACAGATGAAAAACAATCTTAATTTAGTAACATAGTAGTGAATGCCCTTTAAAGGCATGTAAGATACAGCCTTTGATAAATGTAGCCATCATTTAATCTCATCAGTTTCACTCTGCTTTTGTGTGTTGAATAATCTGAAAAGATCAAGCAAAGAACAAGTAATTCTTCACGTTCCATGAATACTTCTAAAATCAGAAGAGGCAGACAGTGAAGATATGTTAGCGTGGCTCCACATCATATCCACATAAAGAAATTTAATCTTTAGCAATTTAAGAAACTTACTGAAGAGTAATGACACCCCAACCCCCACCCAACAAACATGGTGAGAATCTGCTTTGAAGTGGTTTAATATGAAGACAGAAGCTGTGGTGACACACTGGTTAAGCGCTTGGCCACTATACGAAAGGTTGGTGGTTCAAACCCATCAGCTGCTCTGTGGGAAAAGAATGGCAGTCTGCTTCCGTGAAGATATGCAGCCTTGGAATTCCCATGGGGCAGCTCTCCTCTGTCTTATAGGGTCTCTATGAGTCAGAATCAACTTAATGACAATGGGTTTGGTTTGGGTTTTAATACAAAGACTACAGGTGCGTATCAGTAAAAAAATGTCCTAGTCCCTTTCAAAGGAGGAGCGTATAGTGTAAATGTATTATTTGAGATCTTCATTAGATAATGCTAATGATGTTTTTTAATTACATCCCACCTTGAAGAAAAATGGCATATATTAAAACTGCAGTTTATATTTTAAAAATCCAGTAGATGGTAGTGTAAATAAGACATTTTCAGAAAAGTTTCAAGGCTGATTCTTAGGAGTATTACTTTAAAAAATAAAATTGTTACTGCATTATAAACAAATGTAAACCAAGTTACAAGAAACTTGGAGAAGTGAAAAAGAAATATTCGAAATTCTATCACATAAAACACAACCGTTATTAGTAATGTATTTACTTTTTTCCTATGTATTTTTTGCATACAGAAAATATTTAATTACATTTAAAGAGTTACTATTTTAAAAAAGAATTAAAATTAGTCAAGAAAAGTGGTGCTTAGGCAACTAGTCTGACCACTTCTTAAAAACAGCTTTCTACTTCTCCTTAAGTCCACTTTCATATCCAAATATGAATTTACAGTATTTTGGAAGGGCGTAGAAAAGAACTAAAATGATAGGAACGCAAGAAATTAGAAATCCAGATTTCCCTAACTTTGAAGAAAGGACTGGGGGTTATTAGTCCATAACAGTCTGTTTCTGATGATACCACTAAGATTGCTGTTTTTATTCTTTAGTTTTGATTGAATTTCAGCTAAAAGAACCTTCCACAAAACACTTATCTGGACCCTTGGTTAACTGAACTTTATTCAAAATCTTCAAACACACAGTTTATTCCTGGGATTGGAAATTTGTCTATATGCTTTTTGTCTGATTTTTATCTGCCTTCACTAACTTCTCTATCAATATATTAAACCAAAAACCTGTTGCTGTTAAGTAGATTGCGACTCATAGTGACCCTATTATAAGACAGAGTAGAACTGCCCCATAGGGTTTCCAAGGAGCAGTTGGTGGATTCAAACTGCCAATCTTTTGGTTAGCATCCAAGCTCTTAACCACTGCCACCAGAAGCACCCAATAGCACCTGTAAATCTTTATCCTCTTGATTCCTTTACACCAGAATGTTTCCTAATAATTTTTCCCCTTATGCTCTTGACCAATTTTCATCTTTTATTATTCTTTGACATTTTCATGAAAAGCTCCTTAAAATACATAATTTACTTTTACCAAATTTTATTTGCTGCTCTGTAATTTCGTCTCTGTGTTGTACAAGAGAAAAATGCATCTTTGGGACAAATTCAGATACCCAAGATAAATATTTCATCAAACAAAAACAAAAAATGATTCTAAATCAAACTATTGTGGTCATTAGAAAAATTTATCAGAGTCATGACATCAACCATTGTTGACCTAACCTTTAAGTTGAGAAGTCACTAACAACAAACTAAATTCTTTTTACATGTCACCACTTTAAGATTAATGATCTTTTCCAACATGACTATTTCATTTGGGGACAGCAGAATGGAGAAGCAGTGGTAATTGTAGTTCATATACTATCAAGATAAATGATAGTATGATAGGTGTAAATTCAAAGCTGGATTCCAGATTTTCAACTTATCTGTGGCACATTATTTTCTTAAACCCCATTTCTCAGTAGAAGTAGATCATATGTTCCAAAGTAGTCATTTTCTATTAATGCTTAGCACCAATTACGTATTAATGTTTAGTTGACCAATTTAGATATTTTGGGAAGGAAGTTAGATTAGAAGAGATATGGATTCAACATCCTAAAAAGATTTGGGGGCAATGGTACAAAAATTAAAAAATTTGGAGGATACGTTTCAATTCTTATTGGAGTCAGCTATTTGCAGATGCTTGAATAAGGGCCTTTTTTTGTTTGTTAAGGGCAATATTATGTTATAATACACGTATTGCATACATACTAAGAATATGATATACTTATTTGATTATATTGTAGTTACTTTTCTGACTTAATACTGTTGTGTATTAATTCAGCAAATAAAGACCCAGAAAAGAGTTCGCTATGCTTTTTTTAAAAAAGTTATATATATATATAATATACATATATACATATAATCTTCAATAGCAAAAAGATAGCGTTCTTTAAAAAAATCAATTGTGTCTAGCACTAAGGGTTAAAACATAGTGTATTTATAACCCAAACTATATATCTACACATTAAAAAATAAAAAACCTACAGTAATTCAAATACACAAAAAAGTAGAAACTGCTTTTAACACAGAGTACCCTCAAATAGCAGGATTCTTCTGTGATAAAAAGTTAATCATTTGTCTTTACATTTAGTAAATTTAACAAGTCTGTTTCTCAAACAATTTAATATTTTTTTTCCCTCGAACAATTAACATAAAATCATGTCTGAGGAAAAAAAGATGTGTATGAGTCCTTAGGGCTTGGAGCTTTCATAAACTAGGCAGCATGAATTAAATCTATTTTGGATATTCTGTAAGATTAGCATTTACCATAAAAGGGTAAACTTTTTGAACATGGAATGATCGATGATGTTATAAATATCTCTTGTAAGATCTTTTTTCTCTGAATAGAATTTGCAGTACCTTGAAAGATGTATGCTTGGAACCATATAAAACACCACCAAAATTTTTTCTAATTAACTTATAGTCTAATAATCTCTAATTCTATATAAGCAAATAACCACCAAAGCGTATCTTCCCACCACAATTCACTTTAACCTACAAGGTGATTTCCTGATAACATAATTTGATTTACAAGGAATAGTTAACTATTCCATGTCTCCAGTTCTGACATCACCAGGCACAGCCTAATTCCAATAATACCATCACTGACCTTTCTAACTCAATCCACATTTGTTATAAAAACAATTATCATTCCCAGTTTTGCAAGTTCCACATCAGCAGGAGGTACGACTGGCATGGAAGCTATGTGATAAATGCCTGAGGGAAAGAGTGCCTCGTGTCACTCAAGGATGACCCCTTCTTAATGATTAAGGAGCAACAGTGACAGGCTCTCATCAGGTTCTTCGCTTAACTGGAAAGGTGTGCAAAGGATTGCACATTCCACCAATAATTTTTTCATGTGAAGGTATTCATTTCATTTAACTTTCTAAAGCAGCATAAACAAAGATGGCAAGCATTTTGGGGGGAGTCTATATAAAGCACTCTGGTGTTAATGCATTTTTGTTTGCCTAGGAATAGGTACCAGCAGTTCACCAAGATTGCAAAAGCACACCCTACATCCTATCCATTCTAAAACTGCTAAAATAATGCTGATCAAAGGATTAAACTATCAGGCTCTTGAATACTCAGATCATTTAAAAACTAAAACAGAACACCAATTATTATTGCAAATTTTAGAAACACACAAAATCGAAATTAATTTTTTGAACAGCCTATATAAAAGACAATAAAACAATACCGAAGCCTGGTTTACCTTTCCGGACTGGGAGCCTTTCTTCTTTTGTGTATGGTCAGCCCATCAAACACACTGCATGACACACAGATGTTTAAGAAATGTCAAATTCAAAACACTGATTAATTTCACATTTGACATATACGAAGATAAATGTTTTTCTGGTCATCTACAGCAGCTATGGAAAATGTATATACTTGGACTACTTTATTTGCATAGTGAAATGAAGAGTTAAAAAGCTAGAAAACTCTAACTTCATAGAGGCCCTTTCTACTTTTACTGCCAGTAAAATTTCTAAAATCTTTCTATACTCTAAATATTTGCAGGGGTTGGGTGTGGGGGAAAGCTGACTCTTAACAGTTCAGAGATATCCTTCCAGGCTTTATTTACATTGTAATAAGAGCTTTTTTATACTTTTACAATTCCAAGGAACTATGATACCAAATCTGGCAAGAGTACACTATAAAGCTTACTCAACCTTGTCTTCAGGTGCAACTTCTAGAAACCTACAACTAAAAACCAAGTACTCGGACTGATTTATTTTTTTATTTAGAGTTTCCACACTCTCTACTTCTAAGATAAATTTGAGGTATTTTTATATTTTCTAAAGTAAATATAAGAAATAATATTGGAAACAAAATTTCTTGTTGCAGGTTTAAACTAACAAATGTTTGTGGGAATTCTTAACTAGGCCACAGAACATGGTAAACTGTGTTTGCCAAACTGGACTTTTGAAGAAGTGCAAAGTCGTACAGTGATGATAACTACTTAAAGGCACAGATTTCAATGGCATTTGAGTGTTTCATATTTTGTCACCACGGCTTGTAGAAGTTGGCAGACAGAACAGTCAGTAATAAAATATTAATACTAATTGCAACTAAAATGCGATATTTCTTATGAACATCTAATTTAGAAAAGTAATTTTTCTTAATAGTGCAATACCCTAACTCATAAAAAAAAAAAAAAATGTTGATTATTTCATTAAGCTGAAATTACTACCAACTTGGGAGAAAGATATGACAGTCTGCTTCTGTAAAGATTACGGCCTTGGAAACCCTATGGGGCAGTTCTACTCTGTCCTATAGGATCACGATGAGTTGGAACTGACTTGAGGGCAATGGGTTAAGCAATTATTACCAATTTAATCAAAAGGTAAGATTTATGTGTATAATACATATCTTTTTTTTTTTTTAAGTTGTGCTTTAGGTGAAGGTTTATGGAGCAAATTAGTTTCTCATTAAACAATTAATACATATATTGTTTTGTGACATTGGTTGTCAACCTTACGATGTGTCAACACTCTCCTTTTCTAGACCTTGGGTTCCCTGTTACCAGCTTTCCTGTCCCCTACCGCCCTCTCATCCTTACCCCTGGGCTGCTGTGCCCATTTAGTCTCGTTATGTTTTATGGGCCTGTCTAACCTTTGGCTGAAGGCTGAACCTCGAGAGTGACATCGGTACTCAGTTAAAAGAGTGTCCAGGGGCCATACTCTCATGGTTATGTATAATACATAATATATCTTGCCTTTTGCTCAAATGATTCATTATGACCAAATAGAATCAGTGGAAAGGAAGTAACATTTATTAAATGCCGTATAATGTGATGTTGTTGGTTGCCCTTAAGTTGACTCCGACTCAAGGGACCCCATGTGTGCAGAATAGAACTGCTCCACAGTATTCTCAATGACTGTGACCTTTCAGAAGCAGATTGCCAGGCCTGTCTTCCGAGATGCCTGAGTGAATTGAACTGCCAACTTTTCAGCTACTAGGCAAGTGCCTAACCATTTGTGCCCCCTTATATATGTGATAGGCTAACTTAATTGTATCATGACACAAATTTGTTGTTGTTTGCCACTGAGTCAGTTCTGACTCACAGCAACCCTACAGGACAGAGTAGAATTGTCCCAGAGGGTTTAACCTAGGGTGCAACCTCTATGGGAGCAGATAGCCAGGTCTTTTCTTCCCTGGAGGGGTTGGTGGGTTTGAACCCTGAACCTTTCAGTTAGCAGCCAAGTGCTTAACCATTACATCACCAGGGCTCCTCCATGGCACAGAAACCTGGTGTTATTTCCATTTGACAGGATAAGGAAACCAAAGAGAAATTCATTTGCCTTGTAATTTAGCTAATAAGAAACTAAACAAGGATTTGAAACTGTCTGAAGTCAAAGTCTATGTTTTTAAGTTTACATTAGCTTACCAAACAAACATATCCCAATGTTTTTTTACAAATCAAGTGGCTACTCCTTAGAATAAAAATGTTCTTATATTCATAAGCTGGGGAAACACGTTACTCCCTATGAGTATTTTAATGTCCCTTAGATAGTCTCCACTTCATCATGTTTCCTCTGATACTTTGGCAGACTAAATAAATATTAAAGGGGATTTGTATGATGTCAGATTTGAAGGCCAACTAGCAATAACTAATAATTCTTATAGTATGTGTGAAAAAATTACTGATTTAAAATATAGAAAACAGCTCTGATTTTTATCCAGAGCTGATATACTAATGTAATAGTTTTCAACTTAGATTATAAACCCAGTAATAAAATACTGAGCACTTGTATTTTGTTAAAAGATCTATTTCCAAGATAAAGTTAAAGTGTGCTTCTTTAGCAGATTAATTGCTGTGAGATTATCACTTCAGTTACATAAAATCTAACTGGGAGGTTTTAATGTTTCTTTTCTAGCTGTATCACAATGTAACTTATTCCCACTAGTAAAGCAACTTCAATTTCAAAAGTGGTTATTATCCACACCCTTTCTTTTGGTTCTACTATAAATTACTATCAGGAAAAAACTGCAAATTGAAATATTAGTAGTCTGTAAATGTATACCGCACATTAAAATTTTAGATAATCTCCGATCTTTTACTTAGTTGCCACTTATAACCTTAATATTTAATAAAACTTAAGCAGTAGAATGTTTTCACTTACAGAATATTGGTTACATGGAGTAGCAATATGCTGCATGTGAACTGCTAAAAGAAAATACATCAAGAGATTATATTGTCAGACTCTTGCATATGCACTGCATTTAAAAACCAGAAGACATGAACTACTGTAAATTTTAGAAACATTTATTTTAGAAACACACAAAACTAAAATGAATACTGAGTCCAACAGCTTATATACAAGAGAAGTAGGAACTACGGGTTTATCAGCACACCTTTGTATGAATATCCCTGCCAAGATTCGAAAACCTGGAACATTTAGAATAGAGGACATTATGATTTGAAAAAAAAAAAAAAACTAAAAAAATGTTACATGTACAATATAATAAGTAAAATCACTTTCAGAACGGAGAAAATTAAAGATTAATGAAAGCCATGTATACAAAACAAAACCATTTTTTACTTTGAATCAAGTTTTCCACACTGGAAAGTCAGACACCTCAGATCATAGTTTTGCAGAAGTTCTTTAAAGTCCTCTTAGAATTCAGCAAGTCTTCAAAAACTGTCTATAAATTAAAAAAAAAAAAAAAAAATGTTTGTTAATAAGCTATGAAGTCCACAGTAAATGACACATCACATTGAACAGGTTTAAGAAGCTGAGTCATTTTTGGGTTTCCTCATGAAAACTCCATGACTGACTGGCACATCATTTCCAGTGTCACCAGTAAGGCCTCAGTGTGCACTCCAGGACATACTTTCACATTCTCAGGCAGTTCCTTAAGAATATTTGGGAGCTTCTGTAATGTCTTTATATTTCTAGCATAAAGATCCAATAACCAGTCAGTATGAGCACCGGTGGTTTCCTTGTAACTGTTACAAGCCATAAGCAGTTCATTTAGATGAGTTAACCCTTTGAAAGCTAAGAGAAACTCTGAAGATAAATCAAAAATAGAACAAAAATTTATCAGCATCCTACTAAGTAAAAATGAGCCAAATTCAAGTTGCTGGTGGTGAAAATGTTTTTCTGCTTGTACATGGAAGTTTTCCACTGTATCTTCTATCTTTGTAATAGCAAAGAGTTCTTCCTTGATTTGAGGTGATAGCACATAATCCAATGGCAATTCCCCCATAGAGTTTTTCTGCTGTAAAAGCACTGGGCCTGTGAAAAAGAAAATGCAAGATGTTAAGAGCAAAACATTTTTATTTTGGCAGTTTAACAGCTGTTTCTCTTTTTTCCCCAAGCATCCAGGGCTCTGTTTACAATCCTATTTTGTACTAATTCATGTTGACAGAATTAACTGGCTATATATATTGACTGTCTAATAAAGGTGCATTAAAACAAAACAAAATTCTAGTTAATTGCTTAAGAGGTTTGCCTAAAAGTATATGCTTTAGTTCAACAAATAATACATGTTGAGTATAAATGGAAAGCGGAAAAAAAAAAAAAAGCTTTTGTAACAGTTTATAAACTGTCAGCTTAACAAGAGTTTCAGTGTTCTCAGGAGAAATTAATAAAATACATTCATTTTAAATTCTGTACAAGAGTCTTAAGGCTATCTCAGGTTATCACCAAGAGGAAATACAGTGTCCCCTTCCATGGCTGGTAGGTGATTCTGGCAGTGCAAAGACTGCAAAACCTTGCACAGATCAGAATACATTTTTCATTTTACTCCTGCTTATGGCCCTAGTGGTGCAGTGGTTAAGAGCTCAGGCAACTAACCAAAAGGTCAGCAGTTCAAATCTACCAGCTGTTCCTTGGAAACTCTACGGGGCAATTCTACCCTGTCTTTCAGAGTTGCTATAAACGGGAATCAATTCGACGGCAACAGGTTTGGTTTTTTGGTTTTGGTTATGCTCAACTTTTAGTACACATAACTGATTCACAAAAATTAAATGTTAATTGTTCTGGATCACATCCATTTATCTAAACATATTTAACCACCTACTTAGAAAGTACTGAAGATAGAGTTTACTCCCTAGGTAGTATAGGGTGATGGGGGAGGAGCTGAGCAACAATGACTCAGTATTTGGTCCCACAGCAAACTACAAAAGTACTTTGTACCTTTTCAGCCAAGCCTTATAATTATTTATTCACATTGCCATAAAAGTACCACAAGGGACATAAAGGTTTGGAACTTGCAGACATAATCGGAGTGTCCTATCATACAACACAGGTCATACTATCAGAGAGAAAATAGATTATAGCTGATAAAATGCTTAATGATGAATCCAATCAGATATATTTAGTGGCCTGGCTAAAACACATATTAAAAAAGATCAACCATTGATGATATATAACTAATTTATAATAATTATGGAAAAAAGAGAATTCTAGATCAAAGTTAGGTTCCTTTTCATTGCGTTTGCATCTAAAAAAATGCTCCAAGTTACTCCTTTAAAAAAATAAATAAAACAAAATTATGGACATAGATTTTAGAGGCATAAATAAGTTCCTAAAATTATTGCTCTCAAAACTGAAGGACTCACAATCCTTAAATAATGCAGTAATTATAATGATGGTATCAAACCACTTAGCACGTCCCAAAATATGACTAAGGCAAAATTAGGTTTGTACAATTGCCAAAGGACCCTGGTAAATACAAGTACAAGCAGATCAAATCCTTAGGAACAGGAACTTACCCATTTACTATTTTTCACTAAAGGGCCCTAAAAAAATTCACATTGGTTGTTAGAGGCCATTCTCTGTTGAAGAACTGAACTTAATACAATAACGGCTGTTACATCAGCTAGACCATTTGAAGCAAGGCCAAATATCAGCTTGGTATGTTAGATACATGGTTGAGTAAGAAAATAAATACTCAGGAGGCAGAACACTATGGCTTAGCAAACGTCTAACACTAAAAAAAAAAGGGGGGCGGGTAGAAGAACTGAAAACTGTATTGATTATGAAATGGTGTCAGAAAAATTGGCACACTAAGGCCTTTAGGGGGCAGGAGAAGACTATAAATAACCAGATATCTTAAGCTACCACGATATACAGTTTTTCTTAGATGTGTATACAGTAAAAATACATCTAAATAAAATATACATTTTGTTTTCATGCACAAATAGCTTTAATTACAGGGAAAAAATGTTAAATTTCCAAGTTGAAATCAGCATAAATAAATGCAACAGGAAATTTATACAAATCTTTTGTCCCCACATTATAAGCTAGTCATCAGTTATCTTTTGTTTTTCTCTTTTTAAAAATATAAATCAGTTTTGAACATTGTGATGTAAAATTTGTGTTATTCAGCTCAGATATAAAAAGACTACCACTATGAAGGAAGGGGTTTGCTGAAAGAAGAGATTAAAAATGAGCAGAAAAAGCTGTAAATATTAAGCTCAAGTTACCTCCTTCACAAAACCCTGTACAACAGTTACCACCACTGAAAATCTTCCTACTTTAACTTAATTGCCTGCAAAATGTGAATGAAGAAAAGATATTCTAGGCTATCATTTTTATAGTCTATAAAGAAATGACTCATAAAAAATAAGATTAATCAAGTTAACAGTATATACAGAAAATGAAACAATAAAAGATGCAAGTAATCACAACTGAACATGTACATCCATTTATTAAAAAGCTTACACAAATAACTGTTCACAAAGACATCATACGCTTTAAATAAAATCATTAATATTAAAAACCAACAGACCCAGTTCAAAAATACATTCTCATATACTGACTTGAACAGGCTTAATAATACAATGAAAAAATACATATTATGAAAAGGTTTTCATTCTTGCTAAAAAAAGATGCTTACATTCAAGCAGACTTTCTATCCTTACTATTTCATTACTATAAAATAAAGGCATCTTTCCTTATATTTCTTAAAGTGTTATCTACCTCTGATGAATTCATCAGAAAACTGGATAATTTATCAAAACCAGTTTAGCATAAATGCACTCACCCCCATGCTGGAGCAGCAGCTTGCCAATTTCTACATGTCCGTTTGACAGTGCGTCATGCAAAGGAGTCACCCCGTCCACTTGAGTGAGCAGATCTACCTCTGGACAACGTTGCAAAATTTCCTGGACACATACTGTGTTACCATAGTTACAGGCTTCATGCAAAGGCGTCCAGCCAGCATTGTCTAAATCAGAAATCAAGGCAAGTTTTAAAACAGCAACAGTAGGACTTTTGGTAGTAAAGTATTGATATTCTATTTCTCTCATCAGTATGACTTTCTAGCTGCCTCATATATAAAAAAGAATGCTTCAATAAAAATGCCTAGCCTGTATTTCTACTTTTAAGAACACAAATTCAACTACATGAGAACAGTTTAAAAATATTAATGTTTAGGATCTAACCAAATTATGAACACCAAAAAAAATTTCTAATGAGCTATAAATCAATATATCACAGATTTCTTGGGTTTTGCTAATAGTAATATTTTAAAGATATCTTAGATAAGTTTGCTGTGATGATTTTCTTAATGTTGACATATAACTATTTAATATTGCAAATATTAAGACACTAGGTTAGACCACAAAGATTTACAGCTTACCTTTAACATTGATGTCTATTCCTGGTAAAGAAAGAAGAAGAATCAATTTCTCCACTTGGTTATTTATGCAAGCTCTATGCAGGGCTGTTTCTCCTGTCATAAAAAATTAATAGATGATTCCAGAGAGGACAAGATATCAACTAAAGAAAATAATCAAAGGGCATGAACTAGGAGATGTGGCCCCATGCCAGAAAATTATTGAGCTTTCCTTTTGACTGGTTTAAACATCTCTTGCATTTAAAAAAAAGGGGGGAGGGGAGGGAACCCCACCAATCCAAGAGCTTCTGTTCTATCAGCAATTCAGCCACGCAATTCTACTGCACAAGGTTTAACACAGGCATTGTCTCCCCCTAGTTCAAGGTTTAAAGCTTCAATCCTGCTATAAAACCCCCAAAATGATCATAGAACACCAAAAATACTGGGTTTTGCAGCAATAAAAGTTTAGAGTGCAATTGCCCTCTCTTAAATTTATTCATGAACCTATGTTAAATGTATGGCTCTTTTTTACACAGCATTTATAGCTTATTTCAAATGAATGTTTCTGGCTAAGCACGAGTGCCTCTACACACTCAAGTATAATTCAGAACTTCAAATCCATTAACAGATGGTTTGCTGCTTCTCAATAGGCTGTCTGGCTTGGCTACAGCAGCACAGAGAGGAAGAAATGAAGGAATCTTAATATAAACACACACACACACTTGGAAAAATCCCTTGTACCATTTAAAGCTGAACAAGGGTGACAAAATGAATGGCAAGGTTTTAAGGTTTGCTTTTTCTAGGAAGAATGCAATCAATGCACACTAGCTAAAATTTAGTCCATATCTATACCTCTGTTATAATCAAAATTAATAAGATGTAAGTAAGTGGTAACTTGATGGTAAGGGAAATTTTAAAAACATAATAAATTGCTTAGGAAACAAATGAAACACTGAATCATATTCTTTCTTGCTATAAAATACTAAGTAACACATTTTTAGAGTGTTCAGTTTTACAGATTATCTCTGTGACTTCTACCAAAACATTTCTTTTACATGCATAGAAAAGCTTTTGAAGTTGTTCTCTACTATTTCTCAATTCTCCTTCTACCCCCCTACTCAGTTCCTTCTGCTATTCAGCCTAAAGTCATTCATATTCATTTTACTTTCTGAAACAATAAAACAAAGAAAAAGGATACTGATTTGTGAAGTTAATATCGGAGTTCTCATCTAACACATTTTGCACATTTTGAGCCACATGGGCAGTTATTTCGTAGTATGCAATTATGACCTTACATCATGTTGGAAGATTATATGGCCTCTCTGTCACTACTTCCATAAGTGTCACAATGATAAGCATATTTGTATTAAAAATACAATACAGCTGATAAACAAAAGAGACTCTGGAGTTTACTTTGGCCAGGTACAGATTCTTGGAAGGTACTTTTCTATCTGTGAGCTAAGAGGTATGAAACTGGAAAAGGTGCTGGAATGAATTATTACAACACTATTCTTGTTATTCCATCCTTTAGGTACTTAGGTTCCAGTATAGTTAGAACCAAAAGCCAAACACATTTCATAGTCTGGGCTCAGTGCCTGGAAGAAAGGAGTCCATATGCTTAACACAGCTATGTAACATAGCCTACTCCTCACTCTTTGTTCACAAAATGTCTAGGACTGAAAGAAATGAAGAATGAATTATACTTTCAAATCAGAAAACACTGATTCTAAGCAGCACAGGTTGAGATGGATTAGAAAAGTACGGCGGGCAAGTCTGGAATGAGCTCAACACATGCTACACACTGTGTTTAGTATTTAGATAGGTATAGAGAGAAGGGAAGGGAAGGAATACTCTATTATACTGTGTATTAAATGACCATATTCTTTGTATTAATGACAGTTCAAGAAAATAATATGCTATCCAAGAAGGTATTTCCTGGACTTAGCCCAATGTTTAAGTTCAAGTATTCACCAGGGCAAGTATGTTAAACTTGTATGTATTGACTACAACCATGAAAAGTTCTTAGCATAAATTAATTCAGATACTTGGAATACCTTTTAGATTAGTCTTGTGAAAATTTATCTTTCTAAGTAAAGAAGGGCAATTCTCCTTGGAACAGGACAATTCTCCTTCTGACTTCTTTTTCAATCTTTTTAATGATGAGGAACATTTAGTAAGGTTCAGCTCTCTGAAAGGCAAGCAAGAAATAATGAAAGCCTGTTTTTCAACAAGGCATGCCAGCACGCATTAGATGAAGATTTTTTTCTAAAACTAACCTTCTGTTAATTTAAACCCCCTTACTCATTCAAATCTGCACTGCTTTCTGTTTTTACACTTATTTCAACTGTGTAGAAGCAAATTTTAATGTATTATTTTTTATTTTATTAAGCCTTGCACCCGTGACTACCACTGAGAAATTTATGACTATGGAATGTGAGGTAAAGAGAAAAAGAGACCAAGTAAACCACTGGCAGAGAGAATAACGTGAAAAGCTAAGATCAGTATGCAGGCCTTTGCTTCCCATTCTTATTGTGATCCTACTCGCTTCTTCTCAGAGAACATTTCAGGTTTTCTGAGTTGTCTATGTCTTACTTTTAGAGGACGTTCCTCATTCTGGGGAAGTTGTTCTAACAATTCAGAGTATCTAACATGACCATGAGTCCTAAAATTCCATCTCCATTATTTAAACATAGTAATTCAAATCATATGGCAAATTACATAAAACAATTTTGGGGGGGAGGAAAAGCTTTCTGTTTTTTAATTATGGCAAAATGTGTAGAGCCAAACATTTACCATTTTAACCATTTTTAAGTGTACAATTCAGTGACAAATTAATTACATTTGCCATATTGTGCAATTTGTGAAGAGTATTACTTCTTTTAGCAAACAATTTTAACAAAAAGAACTTGTATTGCAGAAAAAGAAAATGTTGCCTATGTGTATTTATAGGTTTAAAACTGAGTTTTTTGCTGATTAGTATAATTGTTAGGCAGCATCACAAATAACCATAAAGTTCAAAAAAAATGTATCAAAAAAAGAGCTGTACCCCAAACAAAGTACGGTTGGTACATAAGCACCACTTACGGTGACTCTGGCAGTCCTTCACCTTGTTTCTGCTTTGCACCATTCAGCATTAGTAAGGCCCTCTGAGATTCAAGGCAAGGTCGCTGTCCTATTTTCTTCAGTGTCTGCATCTTTCCAGCCCCAGGCACACCAGTGTTCCCCAAAGCTGGCAAATAGGAATGTATCTGTTGCAAAATAAAATTTGTAATTTCTCAACTACAAAGACTGGAAAGCAGTTAAAAGAAATTACTTGATTCATTTCACCATTAAATTTGGTTATATTTTCTCAGTTTCATCCTTATGGTTGTCACCCTATCTCATCTGAACATGCTAAAATATTAAGAATGTTACTAGTTCCACATCATTAAATCAAGACCACATGGACAAGACCAATATCTTCTTGAAAATATTCTTCCTAATTCAATTCTGATGCTCATTTAATAAAGTTTTTTTGATTAGTCTTATGCCCAACTTGTTATGATTCTTTTGCATATTTTTCTACAGAAAAACATCTGATGTATGTACACCTGGCATTTTGCCATTTCCATTTAATAATGCCTTTCTTCAACAGAAAACAAGTCTGGAATATGCAAACAGAATAGCAAGTACAAAGTCCTTAAAGGTAAGAATTGTCAAAAAAAAATTTCTTTTTTCCGGTCTGACCAATAAATAAGCATATTTCTCAGCTATTGAAGAAACTATTGGAGATATTAGATATCAGTAATATCTAAAGATGGCCAAGATAAAACTGGAGAACCCTGGATCAAATGTAGCCTTTATGTGTGTGTATAGGATAAAACAGAATAATAACCTTTGGCATCATTTGCAAATTTTGCTTTTTAAATACCATTAAATGCTATATAGATTACTTTTTGGATCTATATCTTTCCAAAATCAAAATTTTACGCACTATGGCAAGTAATTAAGAAACAAAGATTCTTGCATTATTTTTCTATTATCGATCCTAAGTACTCCCAAATAAGTAATTAAAGTTTATTCACTGACTAAGCTAATTCTGAGGTAAAAAGATACCAGGTATTATAAAGATTTGAAAGATCTATGAATTAATGTGCTCTGTTCAATTACTAGAAATGATTAAGAATATTTAAAAACTGAATTTATGAACCCATTTCTTGGAAATTAAAAGAACCAGGATAGAGTGGTGTTTACCATTTTCTGAAGAGAAAGTGGCTCAGAAGAAATACTGATGGAACTCTGTAAACACAGCTTTTTAAAGACTGCCTCTGCAACAAACATTTGAAGCCAGGAGGAGGAAAAGGAACAAATAAAAACTTCTAATTCTTGTGAAGAAAAGTCTGTAGAAAAAAGAGCAATAAATATAGTTGTTATGATAGCCTATAAAATTTCTTTCTATAGACTATTTCCTCTGGATTTTATTCATTCAAGTGATAATTTGTACACCAGTAAGATTTATCCACATAATGTTAAACAACAAAAAACACATAATATTTCTATTCCGTGACTTTCAAGGAAAAAAAAAAATTATGGCAAATGTTCTTACATTTGAAAAACAATAATTGCTTTAAATAAAATCTTGAAAGGACTATATATGTGTGTAGGTAGATAGAATAACCCGTACAAAAACCAAAACCCACTGGCAACAAGTTGATTCCAACTAATAGCAACCGTATAGGACAGAGTAGAACTGCCTCATAGTCTCCAAGGCAGTAATCTTTACAGAAGCGGACCGTCACATCTTCCTCCGAGGAGTGGCTGGTGGGTTCAAACAGCCAACCTTTTAAGTTAGCAGCTGAGTGCTTAACCACTAACCAAACCCGTTGCCATAGAGTTCATTCCAACTCATACAGACCCTACAGGACAGAGTAGAACTGCTCCATAGGGTTTCCAAGGAGCTGCTGGGGGATTCAAACTCCCAACCTTTTGGTTAGCAGCCAAGCTCTTAACCACTATGCCACCAGTGCTCCATAAATGAGCACCAAAACCAAGCCAAACCCACTGCCGTCGAGTCGATTCCGACTCATAGCGACCCTATAGGACAGAGTAGAACTGCCCCACAGAGTTTCTAAGGAGCGCCTGGCAGATTTGAACTGCCAACCTCTTAGTTAGCAGTCGTAGCACTTAACCACTACGCCACCAGGGTTTCCTGAATAAGCACAGATGCAATGATCAGTCTTGAACTGAGGGGAAGGAAGAAACTGGAAAGCTTCCTGTGACGACCTATAAATCCTATCACTGCAACAAAGGAGGAAAGCCACAAGATGAAGAAGAGGAGAAAGGTAAAACAAGAGTGCGCATAAAGATTTTCTCAGAAGTTTGCACCCATTTTACTACAGGAAGAGGAGTTATAATTTTAAATGATCAAATAAATAAACAATAACAAAAACCCTACCAAGTGCCTCAAATCTCTTCCTTTCAAAAACCTGAAGTACTATAATACCATGGAAATGCATAAATATTCTCATGAACTTAAAGTGATAAAAGACTGGGGTAACTATTTCCCACAAAGAATAATATATTTAATGTTATGAATTCTACATTCATATTCTTATAAGTGACAGAACGGACAGGATACTAAAAGAGCTAAAATCGAACAGAAACAAATAGGATAAATTGTGATATTATATAATTGTTGTTGTTGTTAGGTGCCATGGAGTCGCTTCCGACTCATAGCGACCTTATGCACAACAGAACGAAACACTGCCCGGTCCTGAGCCATCTTCACAATCGTTGTTATGCTTAAGCTCATTGTTGCAGCCACTGTGTCAATCCACCTTGTTGAGGGTCTTCCTCTTTTCCGCTGACCCTGTACTCTGCCAAGCATGATGTCCTTCTCCAGGGACTGATCCCCCCTGACAACATGTCCAAAGTATGTAAGACCCAGTCTCGCCATCCTTGCTTCTAAGGGGCATTCTGGTTGTACTTCTTCTAAGACAGATTTGTTCATTCTTTTGGCAGTCCATGGGATATTTAGTATTCTTTGCCAACACCACATTTCAAATGCGTCAATTCCTCTTCAGTCTTCCTTATTCATTGTCCAACTTTCACATGCATATGATACAATTGAAAATATCATGGCTTGGGTCAGGCGCACCTTGGTCTTCAAGGTGACATCTTTGCTCTTCAACACTTTAAAGAGGTCCTTTGCAGCAGATTTACCCAATGCAACGCGTCTTTTGATTTCTTGACTGCTGCTTCCATGGGTGTTGATTGTGGATCCAAGTAAAATGAAATCCTTGACATCTTCATTCTTTTCTCTGTTTATCATGATTTTGTTCACTCATTCAGTTGTGAGGATTTTTGTTTTCTTCATCTTGAGGTGCAATCCATACTGAAGGCTGTGGTCTTGGATCTTATTAGTAAGTGCTTCAAGTCTTCTTCACTTTCAGCAAGCAAGGTTCTATCATCTGCATAACGCAGGTTGTTAATGAGTCTTCCTCCAATCTTGATGCCCCGATCTTTTTCATATAGTCCAGCTTCTCGTATCATTTGCTCAGCATACAGATTGAAGAGGTATGGTGAAAGAATACAACCCTGACGCACACCTTTCCTGACTTTAAACCAATCAGTGTCCCCTTGTTCTGTCCGAACAACTGCTTCTTGATCTATGTAAAGGTTCCTCATGAGCACAATTGAGTGTTCTGGAATAACCATTCTTCGCAATGTCATCCATAATTTGTTATGATCCACACAGTCGAATGCCTTTGCATAGTCAATAAAACACAGGTAAACATCCTTCTGGTATTCTCTGCTTTCGGCCAGGATCCATCTGACATCAGCAATGATATCCCTGGTTCCACGTCCTCTTCTGAAACCGGCCTGAATTTCTGGCAGTTCTCTGTTGATATACTGCTGCAGCCGTTTTTGAATGATCTTTGGCAAAATTTTGCTTGCATGTGATATTAATGATATTGTTCTATAATTACCACATTCAGTTGGATCACCTTTCTTGGGAATAGGCATAAATATGGATCTCTTCCAGTCAGTTGGCCAGGAAGCTGTCTTCCACATTTCTTGGTACAGACGGGTGAGCACCTCCAGCACTGCATCTGTTTGTTGAAACATCTCAATTGATATTCCATCAATTTCTGGAGGCTTGTTTTTCGCCAATGCCTTCAGAGCAGCTTGGACTTCTTCCTTCAGTACCATCAGTTCCTGATATGTCACCTCTTGAAATGGTTGAACATCGACTAATTCTTCTTGGTATAATCACTCTGTGTATTCCTTCCATCTTCTTTTGATGCTCCCTGCGTCATTTAATATTTTCCCCATAGAATCCTTCACTTCTTGAGAAGACAAAGGAAAGTACTATTATGACATGTGCAAAGAGCTGGAGAAGGAAAACCAAAAGGGAAGAATACACTCAGTGTTTCTCAAGCTGAAAGAACTGAAGATATTATATAACAAGGTAGATATATCTATCTACACTGGAAGAATAAAAAATTAAAAAGTCAATAAAATTAGCAAAATGAACATAATAAATGGCAGAAAAGAGCTAAAAATGCAAGCATTAAAATTCTTTTTTTCAATTGGTCAAGATGAAAACTTAATAGCAATATAAGATAGATAGATAGATGATACATAGACGGCCCTCCCTACTCGGAGGCAGAGTTCCTGTAGGCTAAGGGAACTGCAGACGCCCCATGAATGTCCTGCCCAGGTGCCTTATGTTGTTCCTGCAGTCCTACACTCAGCGGTATTCAAATGCATGGTGGAGATAGGGAAGAGTTTCCAAATGGGATCATTTGGCAGTGTCTGGATATCACAACCGTCCGATCCACAACTGATCATGAGACGGCACAAGACTGGGCATGGTTTCATTCCACTGCACAAGGGTTGCTGTGTGGGGCTGACTCAAAGGCGCTAACAAAAACAAAGGAACATTTCTGGTTGCCACAATTGCAAAGGGAGGGTACCATCTCATCTAGCTGGCAAAGGTCGGGGATGCTACTAAACATCCTTCAATGGACAAGACAGTCCCCACAACAAAATAATTACCCAGCCCAAAATGTAAATAGTTTCCAGATGAGATCTAAGGCTCTAGCCTTGTGGCAGGCTGCCATATGGAAATCTGTATATCTTTGGGCAAATGGCTCCAGTTACATGTTAAACAGACCTACCTAGCCCTACATAGACATATGTTTGCTGAATTCAGATAATCCCTCCCCAAATGGTCTCAACAGAGATATAATTTTTAAGAGTTGGAAATGAGACAGGAGTTGTTTACAACCCTTTCTATTTCTACTACCAAGGCCGTTACCAAACCAAAACTAAATCAATTGCTGTCAATTCCTACTCATAGTGACACTATCTTAGTTATTATCAAAAATTGTTAGTATTACTTAGAAGTATAATCTAAAAGTGTGCAAGCAGTTAACTAAAGGATGACAAAGATCTTCTAAACATTCAATCTCTAGTTACATATGTACATAAAGTCTATTACTGCAGAGTTTGCTACCACCAATTAATCTCTAAAAAGATCAGCTCTAAGTAGAAGTAGAATAACTTGCATAATATAGTTCAAGAGATGCTCTAAAATTGAAACTTCCAAATGAGTTATTCATCTAAGAAGGAGCATCTGAGGTTCTAGATAGGTTTACAGGAATAAGGAAATAGAAGCTATAGTAGATCCACATCTTACTAGGTAATAGATTCAAAGAGAACGGTAACAGACGAACAAATGAACATGAGAAACTTAGCCACTGGGCTGTAAGACCTCTAAGGGCAGGGTTATTTCTGTAGCTCTCACAGTATGTACATTATTAACTTGCAAAGAATAAACATTTAGTATTTGACAGATGAATGAATAAGGGGCAAATACCAATAACTCTAACTGGACAGCCAATTCAGGATGATCTTTTTAAAAAAGCTAATCAGATCATGCCATTTCCTTGCTAAAAGTGGCTTCTCAATTTAACATGGCTTATGAGTTCCTACACAAACTCTCCTACCCCTTCTCTGGCCTTATCTTGGCCACTCTTCCCACTGGTGCCTATCATCAGCCATGCACCAGAAGTTCCCACCTCAAAGTTCTGCTAAATGATGTGTCTTCTGACTGGAACACTCTGCTCTGACTCTGCGTACCTTCTACTCATTCTTGGGTTCTGCTTTCTAGGACCACCCAATATAAAGTAGGTTTATTTACATAAACTTATAGTCTGCCTCTTTCAGTAAAAACTCCATAAAGGTAAAAACCATATTTTGTTTTCCCTCTCTGCCATGTATGAAGTGTTTTGTTCAATACCTGGCAGAGTGTCAATAAAAATCTGTTAAATAAATGAAGGGGACAGAAACATTCTGATTGAGGCAATGAATAAAAATTTATATTTATAGAAGAGGTTCATATAAGTATGGAAAAGAATTAAAATAGTGATAGAGAGGCCTGAAGCATGGAAAGGGATTATAACAGAGACAGAAAAGCAAAAGTGATTAAAGGGTTGGAAGAGGTATTTAAACAAGAGAAGAAATAAATTTAAGCCAGGGTTTGGCAAACCATGGCCTCTTGCCTGTTTTATGAATAAAGTTTTATTGGACACAGGCATGCTCATTTGTTTATGTATTGTGTATGGCTGCTTTCTCACTACAAAGGCACAGCTGAGTAGCTGGGACAGTCCTTTACAGCCAAAAAAAAAAATCTACTATCTGACACATTACATAAAAAAATGTGCCAATCCCTCAGCCAATATATCAGGAATTTCAGTTAAATATGAAAAAGAAATGTCAGGTAGTATGACCTTATAATACAGAAAGGAAACAAAAGAGAATTCCACTTACGTGGGAGATACAAACATGAGATCTGATAGAAGAATGGATTTTACTCACCTTTTGCCTTAATATTCTACAAAACAATTAAAAACTAACCACAATTACACTAAACTAATTCTGTAGGTTGTCACAGTATGAATTTTGTACTTCTGAACTAGAAAAAAAACAAAACACACAATTTGCCATAAATGAGAAAGACAGACGAAGATCTTTAATGGGAAGTTGTATGACAACCAAATTTTAACATTTTACTAATGACTTGGGAAAAGTAAAAGATAGTTATGTTGAAGAATGATCCAAAAAATATTTTTAAAAAAAAAAGGGCATACCCACAGAGAATAAGGGGAAAAAAAGGAGGGGAGGTAAACTATAATGGTTTTCAAATTTCTTCATCAAATATCAACAAAAAAGGGCATTATGAGAAGACCTGGTTCATTTGCAAGGAAAAAGTGTGGTAGCCTACCAACTCCACAATTAGCCCTTTATTCTGCATATTACCATAGAAAATCTAGTGCTCTCTTAAGCGTAAATTATTCACTTGATTTCTGTCTCTTGACAAAGCTGAAAAATCAAGCTGTACTAAGAGCAAAAAATTAGGAAGATATTAGATTGAACCATTTTGAGAAATATGTTAAATTTTAAAGACTGCTTACCTATAGCATAATTTGAAACCTAAGGAACCAACTGTGTGTGTGTGTGTTGGGGGGACAGGGTTGAGAGGGGTAAGGATAGGATAAAACCTACTTTTAAATAGGGATATAATTTAAATCTAATCTGGACTTTCAAATATTAGTGATCAAATATAGATCTTGGGAAGCAAAGTCATCACTCAGTCTGTCAACAGGATTACAGCAGTAACATTAAGGTCTAGTTTCAGTTCAAGGCAATCACAGGTTCAAACTTCTTGGGTTTAAACTTGTCATGTGAAAACTGGAAATAATGATAGATGATGCCCTGCTTTAAAGTGAGGGAAACTCAGAAAATGAGTTAAGAAAGTATTCAAGCTGGTGTATAACATGTAGTGTTGTTAGTTGTCACTGAGTAGATTCTGACTCATGGTGACTCCACATGTACAGAGAACCGCTCCATAGAATTTTTTAATTGTGTTTTAGGTGAAAGTTTACAAATTATTCTCTCACTCAAAAATTTGTACACAAATTGTTTCTGCAGTTGCAATACCTGCAATGTGTCAGCTCTTTCCCCCTTTCCACCCCAAGTTCCCCATTTCCATTCTTTCAGTTTTCATGTTCCTTCCTGCCTTCTGGTCTTTGCTTTTGGGCAGGTGTTGCCCATTTGGTCTTATATACTTGATGGATCTAAGAAGTACTGTCCTCATGTGTATTACTGTTGGTTTACGTTGTTGTTCTGTGCCATTGAGTTGATTCCGACACATATCGACCCTACAGGACAGAGCTGAACTGCCCCACAGGGTTTTCAAGGAACCGGCTGGTGGATTCTAACTGTCAATCTTTTGGTTAGCAGCCGTAGCTCTTAACCATTTCATCACCAGGGCTCTGTTTATTTTACAGGCCTGTTTAATCTTTGGCTGGAAGGTGAACTTTGGGAGTGGCTTCAGTTCTGAGTTAGAGTGGCCATAGTTTCGGGGGTTCCTCCAGTCTCAGTCAGACCAGTTAATTTGGTCTTTTCTGTGCATTTGTATTTTGTTCTACATTTTTCTCCCACTCTGTCTGGGACCCTCTATTTGATCCCTGTCAGAGCAGTCGGTGGTGGTAGCTGGGCACCATATAGTTTTTCTGGGTTCAGGCTAGTGGAGGCTGTGGTTCATGTGGTTCTTTAGTCCTTTGGGCTAATATTTTCCTTGTGTCTTTGGGTTTCTTCATTCTCCTTTGCTCCAGATGGGATGGGACCAATAGATGTACCTTAGATGGCTGCTGGCAAGCTTTTAAGACCCCAAATAAAATAATGCTACTCACCAAAGTAAGATATAGAACGTTTTCTTTATGAACTATATGCGAATTGACCTAGATGTCCCCTGAGCCCACGGAACCCAGCCCTCAGCCCCAGTAATTCGGTCCCTTGAGGTGTTTGGAAGTGCTGAGGAAGCTTCCGTGACTGAGCAACCTTTGTCCTCTGTCATATATATGAATATACATGCTGTATATACAAATACTTATATAAAAATATCCACAGCCTAACCTATATATGTATGTGGGTATACTCCTATATGCCCTCCTTCCCCTATTTAGCATATGTATCTGCTTTTAAGTCATATTTGTTTTTACTGTTGTAGGGTTGTATATGCTATAGTATTTACTGTGGTTGGTTCTTTTTATTTTTCCTTAAAGGTTTTGAAGGCTGTGATTTTGGGAAGCAGATTGCCAGGCCTGCCTTTTGAGGCACCTTTGGGTAGGTTCAAACCACCAATTTTTTGGCTAGAAGTTGAGTGCCATAACCATCTGTGTCACCCAGGGACTCCCTTTAACATGTAGTAGAATGCTGTTGGACTGCTGGTATCTCTGGGTGGCGCAAACATTAAGTGCTTATCTACTAGCTGAAAGGCTGGCAGTTCAAACCCACTCAGAGATGCCTCTAAAGACAGGCCTGGAGATCTACATCCAAAAAGGTCGCAGCCTTGAAAACCTTAGGGAGCAGTTCTACTCTGTACACATGGGGCTGCCATAAGCTGCAACTGACCTGATGGCAACTAACAACAACAACAAACCCTTTTAATACAAGGCTCATTATTTCATGCATTTGGTTAAACTATAAGATAAATCCTATTTCCCTAAAGGTAATCACTATACTGGAAACAACGCATGTACCTACATTGATAGTCTCTAAAGCCACTGCTAATCCTGTCCTGAACCCCCAAACTCAAAGAGGTTTCATTGTGGAATGAAAACAGGGAATTCTGTTAGCTAAATGTTTAGTTCTCATTCTAGCAAATAATGTCAAATTCTGCTGTTTCAGATTTTCTGAGAAAATAATGTGTCTATTCGCTATGCCCTTGTTTGTAGAAGCACACTTGTACAAGTCAGACCCTGGGTCCTGATGCTCAGAAGACCCAGGTTCCGGGAGAGCTATGTGACTCACCAGGGAGGGATCAGAGATGCATCCTGATATACCATCCTAAACCCCTGGCTCCCAGGAGGGTGGAAAACACGAGGACGACGGCACCACTGGCTTTTTTCCTGCTCAGACCAAACTACATCTACATGTGCTTCTGTAGTCACATACAGACTAGGTGTATAAACAGTGGACTTTCATTCATGTGTGTGTGTGTGTTGTATATGCCTACGTGTTACAGAACATACTACATGCCCATAGCTGGACAGGTGTATATGACTGCACAGGTTGTACTCTATACGAATGCATCTGGCCCAGAGGACAATGGGGGTTAAAATCCAGCCTATTCTGCCAAGCCTCACACCTTGAGATGGTGCTGCATCCTTCTAGAGGAAGAGGCACCTTTTCCTAACTCTCCTCACCAAACCATGCACCCCCAACAGAGGGCCAATTCTACCCAAAGGGAGGACTGCATAAAGGCTGCATGTGAACAGAAGCAAGGTGTGCTGGCCCTTAAGCATTGTCTCTTCACTCTTAATGTACCCTTCTAGGCTCTTCTGTGTGATGTTGATAAGAATTCTGCAAACTACATTTCTCCTCTGTCAGCTGCTCCCCGTGAGTCTCTATCAACAGGAGCACTCAGAGGGGACTGGCAGACAGGAGGTGGAAAGACTGTTCCTGCCTGGGTCACCTCTGCCATGTGCTTTCACCCGAGCATCAACAGTTGATTCCAGTCTACCCTCTTTCTGTCGCACTCTCAGAACCAGCCACAGCATGCCCTCCTCAGAGACACCAGCCAATGCTCCTTCTCAGAGTTTTTGGTGACAATTTTGCAGTTTCTTCTCCAAGCTTCCAGTTTCTAATCAACCCAACCTCTTCTCTTCGTTCCCCTGCCCTAAGGGTGGTAGCTGAATTTCTTGTGTTCTTCTTATCTTTATGTCTCCTCAGTGGCCACTTTCTGCCTTTTCAGTCCTCCAACACTTGTTTAACCAATTCCCTATATTAAAATCTTATTGCTGGGAAAAAAAAAAAAAAAATTCTGCTGTTTCTCAAAAGGATAAAAAACACTAAACTACCAAGTAGGAATGATGGAAAAGAAATGGTAAGAAGGGTTCTGAGGGAAAACTGGATTTGAGCTAAGAAATGTTAAAAAGTCATGCAACAAAAGACAGTCCACAAAACGGAATAGTAATCACCCCCTTAGCTCAATAAAAAAGAAAGGAGATAAAATGCATTAGATAAAAATCTTCTAACTTTGGTAGTATAGAAAGAGATCTCTCTTTGCAGAGGGCATCATAGAATAAATCCTGAACCTAGTTATAGCCTGGATTCCTATTCTAGAATCTCTCTTCAAAGTATTAAAATGATTGACAGCATATTCAAGAACTTTTTCTCTTATATAAAGCCAAGATGTCCTGAAACACATGCATATCAAAATAGAGTATTTATTTAGTAGTCTAAAATGTTGATAATTAAGAATATAAAAATCATCTTATATTTTGGGGCCTCAAAAAGCTCACTTGGTTTGAGACATGTTCATTTTAAGAATTTAAGACTACAGGAAGAAAGAATGAGAGAAACAAAGAAAAAAAGGAAGAAAGGACAATCTTTCCTAAATGATGTACACAAGCTCTTACGGAAGCTTCTCTCAGTATGGAGATCCAGAGCTGGGAAGAGTTCTTCATGAAGTGAGCATGAGTTCTGTCATCATATTGTTTAAATAACATCCTGCTCTCATTTATTTTAGAGGAAGCTTTAAAATTAGAGTAGATAATAGGGGGAGGAGAAAGAGTGAAAAAATTATGCATATAAATTACTTTTATTTGCTTCATTCATACTCATTTATTGTTAGATCACCTGACTCAATGGAAAAGAAATAGCAGCAGCTTTTTATGTTATAATAAGAAAGATAAATTATACAGCATTAGGTACATGGGGAATATGCTTTAACCTGTTATATAACCCAAGTTAATGCACGTGGTTTTATAACATATAAGTATTTAGATTCAATGAATTTCAGTTTTAATGCTGTTAAGTATTCATGCAAAGAGAGACCTGGGAACTGTTCATATGGCACAGATAAGAGACTGATAATGCCTTCTATTCAACTTGAATGATTAGAAGTATTAAAAGTACTAAAAATAGTTCTTACCATGTGAGATTCTAAAACACCATAGATAAAAAAGCAGCTTTAAATGAAAAGCGAATAAACTGATTTTAAACTTGTCTAGTTAAATTTTTATTCTCATAGGATAGTTTAATTACAATTTTTAGCTAAAGGATTAAGGAAAACATTAATAATATTACATATAAATACAAAATAATTTATTTTCAGAAAATATTTTCTGTACTGTAATCTAATATTCAATTTTAATGAAACCATCAAGATAATATTTGTAAATAACAAACGATGAGGGGGAAAGGCTCACATAATGTTTAGAGAAAAACACAAATACAAAAATTACATATACAGTATGAGCTGAACTACATAAAAATGCTTAAAAACAAAGGAAGGAAATATATTAAAAAAGTAACGGTGCTTATCTGAGCAGAAGCATCATAAGCAATTTTTACCTACCTCTTCATACTGTTTTTCTCTCTCCCCTCTTCTTTATATATAACTATTTTTAATACATACATAAATATATTTAAAAAAAACATATATATTTACACAGAGCCTTGCTGGCATAGTGGTTAAGAGTTCAGCTGTTAATCAAAAGGCCAGCAGTTCGAATCCACCAGCTGCTCCTTGGAAACCCGATAGGGCAGTTCTATTCTGTCCCATAGAGTCGCTATGAGTTGGAATCAACTTGACTGCAATGGGTCTGGTATACACACAGACACACATATACATATGTAAATATAACTATTTTAAGGAAAGTTTCAGATGAACATATGTTAAAGATTAGACTGCCTAAAGAAACCCAAAACTAATTTCTAGAATGGGTCGAAGTAAAACATATTAATACAAACACACTTACCATCACATGAAAGGGAAACATAACTTCCTAAGTCATCAGACATGTGTCGCATCACATTTCTACCCATCTTAAGACCAAGGAAGATCCAATAATCTACTGCTGCTCCAAGAATTCCAGTCAATAAGTAAGCTAGTTCATGTTTGAAGACCTAAAATTAAGATTGGAAAAAATATTATTAAAATATATTATTTCTAACAGTGTTTGTTTTCAATACCTGTTGAGAGGTAAATCTTAGCTATTTAAACATACAGGGTATGCTAACGCTAAAAGGTATGGTTAAG
Organism: Loxodonta africana; assembly: GCF_030014295.1. NCBI lineage: Eukaryota > Metazoa > Chordata > Mammalia > Proboscidea > Elephantidae > Loxodonta > Loxodonta africana. Next base: position 101,490,047 of record NC_087343.1, on the reverse strand, counting down.
GGCTCTAACAAACTAATTCACATTCTATTTTCTTCCTGTACGTATGTGCACACTAGCACTCTCTCTCTCTACATACACACACCCAATAAAATAAATTTTCCAGGGACTTCTGTATAGATAGCTTAGATAGAACTTATAAAATAATTTTATCCAGTGGTGTCAAATGCCTTATTTAGTCAGACAACAATTCCATTAAAACAATTAGGAAATCCTTGGCTTCTGTGGATTTCTGTTAATAGGTACATACAGATATAAAAGAAGATAGATTTAGTCACCTCTGTTTGCTGTTGATGAATATAGAATTTAACTTTCTCTAAATGGGCACTTTCCTGAAAACGACTTGAGAAACACAATGAATAAAAAGCTTTAGCAAGTAAGACTGTCCTTTGTTGTAAAGAAGCAGACTGACCCAAATCTTAGACAAATACTTGTTACCTAACCTGGAGCTATATAGAGACCACAGTTTAAAACAGTACAAATTTTGTTTTATGTTATCACTTCTATAATAAATATTTTTAAATTCCTACAAGAACTATCAAAAAAACCAAACCCATTGCCGTCAAGCCAATTCCAACTCATAACGGCCATATAGGACAGAGTAGAACCGCCTCAAAGGGTTTTCAAAGCTGTCAATTTTTACAGAAGCAGACTGCCACATCTTTCTTCCACTGAGCACCTGGTAGGTTCAAACCAATGACCTTGGTATCAGCCAAGCACTTAACCACTGCACCACTAGGGCTCCTTATAAGAACTACAGCAAGGCATAAAAACTTTATTTACAATAAGTATGTTTTATCCTAATGTTTAAAAACATTTTTCTAATCTATAAAATTCAGTATAAACTATAAAGATGAAGAGATGTGAAAACAATATTTTAAAACATCTTTGATTTAAATGTAAACACTCTTTCACAATGACATTAAAAAAGCTAGTTGAAATTCCTATATTTTTCGTATTTGTTGTCTAGGCGTTTTAGATGCGTGAAAAATCACTAAATTAACAGTTGGGTAGAAGGTATTTGAAAGGGTTTTAATAAATGTTTTGGTATCTGAATAGATTATAACCACTGAGTTCTGCCATTATACTATGCCCAAAATGGGATTAAAAAAAAAAACAAAAAAACAGAGAAATCCCTGACACTTTGAACTCTCAGTGACTACTGAATTTGTTTCACTTGCCCTCAGCAGACAAGGTTCTTATAGATACAGTATTTCATTAGTATATTATTTCTTATAATAAAAAGCTATTAGTCAAAGGATTTTAAAATTGAAGTTCTGATGTCTGGTTTGTTGTGCAAACAAGGGCAAATGGTCAAACAGCATATACATCAGATCTACTGAAGAGGTGTTTTATTGAGTGAAAAACCAGAATCGGGGTCCGTAGCAGGTATGCACAGCCCCATCATACTCTGGGGCAGCAAACTACAATCAGGCAGGGCCAGGCCTTAGGTTCTGGGAGACAGACCCCAAAGTGCTAGGCTGAGGGGATTTTAAGCTGCAGGTCTAGGGAAGCGCTGCCCTTTCTCTGATATGCCAAGGGGCATAATACAGAACCTGCCAGGTCAGGATTCATGGGTGGGTGTCAGTACTGCTCTCTCTCCTGCCTTGATCAGAATTTAAGCCTTGCAGTTGTAGCTGTATGCTATGGGAAGCTAGAAGCAGGACTGGATATATCAGCAGGCTGAAAAAGCACCAACGCCTCCCCTAGCATGATCTGGGGGGCTAAGAATCAAGGCTTGTACCTGACCAGAACTGACTGCCTTAAGCACCAAAGAACTCTGCAGGACGTTAACTCCCGTCTTTGTGAGGCCAACCTGTAAAACATCAGTCTTTGCAAGTTAAATCAAAGTCCCTGAACTGTCACAGTCATGGTTCAAGTTATCAAGGGAACGTAAAACAGGACAGTGAAAATATATATTTAAACCAGCAAATTTTCATCAGGTTCGTATGCACACCAAAGACTGCTCTTTCCAATATAACAAACCCGAACATCAGCAATGACACTACGCAGGAACGAAACACGAGACTGGCAAATTCTGATTTCTGAAAATATTCCCCGTTTCAAAGATATAGTAAATTAGGGTCCACCTAGACCCCAGGTCCTAAGACTCCTAGTAAGGAAGAAGGATGTTAGCACACAGAACTAAGCGTCATATAAATTCACAACCTAGCACACCATCAAGTAAAATAAAACTAATCAGTAGGAACTTTCCCTCCTTCCTTATACAAATATATATACACATGCATCTAACACCTTAACTGAATATTAATATTGCTTAATATTCAATTTGCCTTGCTATCACTCTTATTAAGGTAGAGAGGGACAGGAAGTCTTGTAGTGTTTGCTAGGAATAGGAATAACTATAGCTTCTTTACCATAAGAAAGGATGTGCAAAGTCACACTTATCCATGAGTAATTAGGTAAGCGTGCACACTACCACATATTCACATATCCATAATAGTAAATTTTTATATAAAAAAATTCTTTCAAATATGGTTCTTGGATTATACTATATTCTTAACTGTGACACTATAACCACAGGGCCAATATAAATTGATATTTACTACAAGCAACTTTAACAAGTGAATAAACAATGCTACAATCTCTAGCATAGTGGATATATAGGTTTTAGAATGAATTGATAAGAAAATGGCAAATAAACCATCAAGGGAGAAAAACTTCCTTGGATAACCGAACTGTTTGCTAAAGCTAAAAGAACAGAACGTGAATACCCTAAGATTAACTGAGAAATAAAAAGCAGACATGATTTATATATATGCAGTATAGCTCCCTTTTCTAATATGTTAAACTCTATTATCAGGCATTCTATCAATACAGTTCTTTACTATCTGCCAGTACACGTAATCTCCAGTTTATAAACTTGATAAACTTGGTGATCTTCCAAAAACTGACTAATATGTAACGTAGAATACATGAGAGTCTTGGCTTTCTAACTCCCAGGTTAGAGCTCTTCCACAATATCTAACTGCAATGGATGACAACTGCTCTAGTACTTCTGCAGGAAAGATGCAAACATAATGCACCTACTGTGGCTCTTCCCCTACTTTAAATACTGGCGTTTGAAGCATGAGAAAGTGTGTTACAGTGGAGATGTGCGCTCTAGTCCCCTAACAAGCTCTGACACCTTGAATACATTTAACTCTTCAGCCTCAATTTCCTTCTCTTTAAACATAAATTAGCTTCCATTTCTGTCTCTAACTGCACTCTATAGCACTTAAGGATATCCCCCCCAAAAGTGGGACTAACCACCAAGCTTGGAAAAATTTGCACCTCCTCCATAACCTTGACAGAGCCCACCTCTGCTCTTTGCCAAGGAAAGCCCAAAGCTTTCTCAGATTAATGACAATGAAATTCACTGCCATTGTGTCACTCTGCAATACTTGTTGATTGACATTATGACAAAACAATATTAGCATAAACTGAGGACTTCTGTTTAGCTAATGACTTAAATTGAATGCTTCAACTCAGCAAATCAAGAAACAAATGCTTTACAGTAGGGAAAATGATGTCTGTGAACATGCATGGAATTCTTGAAACTGGAAACTGCCAAAAAGATTTAATTAACTACAAGAATGAATTCTAACAGATAAGCGACATAATAAAAAGAAACCAGTTTCTATGATTTAGACAATTCAAATCTTAAACAATATATTAATTTGCAAAGTTTAAAGCCAGTTCTCATATTACAACTGATGCTACAATTTATCACAGACCGCTTCACAAATATGTTGCTTTTATTTATAAATCTGAACAAAAATGTTCAAGTTAAACATGAATAAATCTGTTACTATTTACATCAGTATTTCCTGAGTAATTTCTAATCTGTAGTAGTCCTTTAATGATTTAGTAAAATTGTGAAAAAGTTTTATTATTGTTTTCAGCTGTAAATGAGCAATTTCATTGCTTAATATTCAATTTGCCTTGCTATCACTCTTATTAAGGTAGAGAGGGACAGGAAGTCTTGCACTGTTTGCAATATATAATCAAATGGATGAAAAAAAAATGTCCCATAACAAAGAAGTATTTTCTCTCCTTAATGATTCTATTGTGTAAGAAGTAAATAAAAAGTCAGATAGTAATTTATAAGGATGCTATGATCTTTAGCTAAAAAATATTATCCTCAACCAGCAATGAGATATAGATAGCTTTTTCTTTGAATATTTTCAATTCCCACACATTTGCACAATCATGCTTCTTTTTAAACCAGGTATATGTACAACCAGCCACCTGGTTACTGTCACATAATAGGATTAATCAAGAAGAAATCTAGCTACTGAGGCACAGTCTATCCTTTTTAATGTCAGTTAAAAAAAAAAAAAATTAAAGCTCTCAAAATAGTTTTTAAGCATGCTTCAGATACCCTCTAAGTAGAATTTTTAAAGATTGGTAAGGACTTCTGTTTCTGGTAATGAAGGCCCAAGTAATTCAGATGAATCCTTTTAAAGAAGAAAACTAAATATTGGATGCAATACGCAAAACATCTTCTGAAAATGAACCAAAGATACAACGAGGACTCATTAGGTCAAAATCTAGGAGAAAGTACAAGGCAAGTGAAGCATTCAAAGCTAGCTGACTTTATCTTGATGACATCTGCTAATGCCATAGAAAGGGCAGAAATATGGAACTGTGGTTTCCGGAGCCAAGTGGAGAAGGGATACCAAAATCATAGTCCAGGACCTAAACTCCAATCAGCTGAGACCCTTAGAGACCTCACCCTCAGTGTAAAGGTGAATCAGAAACAAAACTACATGCATCTATAACCCTTCACTTCGCTTGTGGCCTAACCAGGAACTCTGAAACCTAAACACTGGACTAGGATAGTCCTTGACTAGCAGCACACCCAGGCACCTGACAGAAGCAAATGGAAATTCTCTCTGGAGAAAGATACTCCAGTCTTTGCCATAAATGGTTTCTACGAGTAATTTTTCAAATGAAATGTCCAAAAGGTATCACAGCAATACAGCAAACTATAGCTAGTAAAAAATATAGCAAATGATGGTTTGCAAGACAAAAAAGACACGAGAAGAACACAGAAACAATAGAAACAGATCCACTAAGACTTCAGACATAAAATAATTAGATATAAACTGTAAAATAATTATTATTGCCATACTCAAAGGCAAAAGAAAACCTTGAAAATTTGGTAGGGAACTGGAAACTATAAAAACATGTCACAGCAGTTTGGAAATAAAAAAGACTAGAACCAGGAAAGAAATACTAAAATTAAGAACACAATGGTCAAATAATAAATAATAAATGGTGGGAGAGGCTGTGGAGAGACTAGAACACTTATACACTGCTGGTGGGAATGTAAAATGGTACAACCAACTTTGGAAATCGATTTGGTGCTTCCTTAAAAAGCTAGAAATAGAACTACCACATGATCCAGCAATCACACTCCTTGGAATATATCCTAGAGAAATAAGAGCCGTCACACGAAGAGATATATGCACAACCATGTTCACTGCAGCACTGTTTACAACAGCAAAAAGATGGAAGCAACCAAGGTGCCTATCAACGGATAAATGGATAAATAAATTATGCTATATTCACACAATGGAATACTACGCATCGATAAAGAACAATGATGACACCGTGAAACATTTTATAATAAGGAGGAATCTGGAAGGCATTATGCTGAGTGAAATTAGTCAGCTGCAAAAGGACAAATATTGTATGAGACCACTATTAGAAGAACTCAAGAAACAGTTATAAGCAGAGAAGAAAATATCCTTTGATGGTTACGAGAGTGTGGAGGGAGGGGGAGAGGGGGATTCACTGATTGGATAGTAGACTAGAAATATTTTAGGCAAAGGGAAAGGCAACACACAATATAGGAGAGGTCAGCACAACTGGACTAAGCCAAAAGCAAAGAAGTTTCCTGAATAAACTGAATGCTTCAAAGGCCAGCATAGCAGAGGCAGGGGTTTGAGGACCATGGTTTCAAGGAACAGCTAAGTCAATTGGCATCATAAAATTTATTAAGAAAACATTCTGCACCCCACTGCAGAGAGTAGCACCTGGAGTCTTAAATGCAAGCAAGCGGCCATCTAAGAAGCATCAATTGGTCTCAACCCACCTGGAGCCAAGGAGAATGAAGAATACCAAAGACACAAGGTAATGATGAGCCCAAGAGACAGAAAGGGTCACATAAAGCAGAGACTACATCAGCCTGAGACCAGAAGAACTAGATAGTGCCCAGCTACAACCGATGACTGCCCTGACAGAGAACACAACAGAGAACCCCTGAGAGAGCAGGACAGCAGTGGGATGCAGACCTCAAATTCTTGTAAAAAGACCAGACTTAATGGTCTGACTGAGGCTAGAAGGCCCTGGGTGGTCACGGTCCCCAGGACTTCTGTTGGCCAAGACTGGAACCATTCCCAAAGCCAACTCTTCAGACAGGGATTGGACTGGACTAAAGGACAGAAAATGATACTGGTGAGGAATGAGCTTCTTGGATCAAGTAGACACATGAGACTACGTGGTCAGCTTCTGTCTTCAGGGGAGATGAGAAGGCAGAGGGGGACAGAAGCTGGCTGAATGGACATGGAAATACAGAGTGGAGACAAGGAGTGTGCTGTCCATTACGGGGAGAGCAACTAGGAGTATAATTTTTGTAGGAGACTGACTTGATTTGTAAACTTTCACTTAAAGCACAATAAAAATTAAAAAAAAAAGAACACAATGGTCATGTTTAACTACAGATTAGACATAGCTGAAAAGTGAACACTATCTAGATGATGCAAGAAAAAAAAATACAGATGAGAAGGTAAAAGAGGGGATATGAAGGGTAGTTGTAACATCAGTTTAATTGGAATTTAAAACATAAAGGAGAGAAAGCAGATCAAGGAAATATTTGAAGAGAAACTACATAAGAATCTTCCTATATTAGACTTTATAGCAGTTTGACGCCAGCGTTCTCAATCTTAACTGCCATGCTTACAGTCCCTCAAGTAGCTATCAGCTATGGCATCATGACTATTAAGTATGATGATGTATCAGTTATAAAAAACAAGATGGCATCACAATATACACAGCAGAAACTTTAAGAAAAAAAAAAAAAAGCAAATCTGCAAAGTAGATTTGGAAGAGTTGATTAAAACAATTATTAAGCCTGATCTAACAGGTGATGGACACCCTGGTGGCACAGGGGTTAAGAGCTACAGCTGCTAGCCAAAAGGTCAGCAGTTCAAACCCACCAGGCATTCCTTGGAAACCCTATGGGGCAGTTCTACTCTGTCCTGTAGGGTCACTATGAGTTGGAATTGACTCGATAGCAATAGGATTGGTTTTTTGGTTTTAAAAGGTAATAGAGACACTGTAAAGAAAAGAGGGAACATATTTTTGTCACTAATTTTATATAACCAACCAACTGCCAACCCCATGTGTGTCAGAGTAGAACTGTGTTCCACAGGGGTTTCAATGGCTGATTTTTCAGAAGTAGATTGCCAGGCCTTTCCTCTGAGGTGCCCCTGGCTGGACTCAAACCACCAGCCTTTTGGTTAGCGCTGAGCATGATAACGTTTTGTGCCATCCAGGGACTCCTTTAAGACAAGGACCAAAAAAACCCCAAACCTGTGGCCGTCGAGTGGATTGTGACTCATAGCGACCCTCTAGGAAAGAGGAGAACTGCCCCATAGGGTTTTTGAGGAGAAGCTGTGGATTCAAACTGCTCACCTTTTGGTTAGAAGCTGAACTCTTAACCACTGCACCACCAGAGCTCCAGAACAAACAATGAATCTGAAATCTGATAGTTCCTTTTTACTGTCCTTCAGTGACTTTTAAACAGAGAGCACAAGAACATGTAATCAGAGGAAATGGGATATGGCTAGGGCAGCTACTATATACCATTCAAAATAGGTGGCAGGGCATATAAATTCTGAAAGCACAAATCATACATGCTATATTCTTTAACTAGGATTCATTATTAAAAATTAACAACAAAATCATAGCCAAACAAAACCCATTAACAACACAAACCCATCAATCTAGAAAATTTAGAACATCATTAAAAATAACTCTTGATCAAAGGGGAAATAAAAATTGCCAATAGAGAACATTTTGAAATAAACAATGAGAGCACCACTGAATATAAAGTATCAAAATCTGTGGGATGAATCTCAAGTTGAACTCAAAAGGTAATTTACATAAGTGCATGTATTAGAAATAAACAGTGAAAAGAAAAAAATCCAAACATACAAGAAAGTAGGAGAAAATAAAAGAGAAAGTAAAGAATTAAAAAGTAAGAGCAGAAATCAATGAACTATAACAAAAAGTAGTCAGTAAAGCCCCAAAGGCAGATCATTTTGCAAAGGAGAAAGGTGACCATTAGTATCTTAGGGCTGATGTAACAAATTATCATGAACTGGGAAGCTTAAAACAAAAATGAATCCTCTCACAGTTCTGGAGGCTAGAAGTCTGAAATGAAGGTGCTGGCAGGGCCATGCCCTTATGAAGCCTCTAGGAGACAATCTGCTCTATGCTTTTCTCTCAGCTCCTGGTATTGCTGGCAATCCTTGGTGCTCCCTGGCTTGCAGAAGCACCACTCCAAGTCTTTGTCCCTGTGGCACATGGTGCTCTTCCTGTGTGTCCAATTTCCTTCATCTTACAAGAGCACCAGTCATCTGAATAGGTCCACCCTAATCCAGTATCACCTCATTTTCAATTGATTACAATCTGCAAAGACCTTATATCCGAATTAGGTCACATTCACAGGTATTAGGGATTAGGACTTGAACATAACTTTTTGGGAGACACAATTCAACCCCCAACAGCTTACACTCTGGCACCCAAAAAGTCATATCCTTCCCTTGTAAAAAAACATTCACTCCATCCCAATATACGCAAAAGTCTCAACCCATTCCAACATCAACTAAAAAAATCTAAAAATCTCATCTTCTAAATCATCTACATTAAGTATAGATGAGACTCTGGGTATGGTCCACCCTGGGATAAAATTCCTCTCCATTTGTTGACCTGTGAAACCTAAAAAACACGTTATCTACTTCCAAAATACAATGGTAGGACAGGCATAGGATAGATATTCCTATCCCAAAAGGAAGAAATTGGAAGAAAAAAGGGTCATGGGTCCTTTGCAAATCAAAAACCCAGTGGGGCAAATTCCATTAGGTTTCAAGGCCTGAGAATAATTCTTTGTGGCTCAGTGTTGTCTTCTGGGCCTCCTGGGATGGCACCCCAGTCCTCTTGACCCAAGTGGTGGCCTCACCCTCTCTAGCCTCTGCATCTGTGGCTCTGCCCTTGAAGTCATTCTTCCTTTATTTCCTTCTGTCTCTGTTCCTTTCAGTCTAGGTTGGCAGTATTTCTGCCCGTATAAAATTCTTAAAAAGCTTTTCATCTTCTGCGGATGTTGAGGGGATTCACACCATTAGACACGAGAGCTCTCCCCAGATCCTTCCTGGATAACCCCACCTTAATTCCTGGGTTCTGCTGAGATGGCTTATTGAATCCATAAGTCACACACCTACTTTTCTTAGCAAATGGTTGTTCAGCCACACCCTTGGCCCTGTTTCCAGAGCACACTATCTAGATGGACTGAGAATATTACAAATCATCAAGTGCTCGTTTATTTTTGCTTACCAGTTCATTCCTCAATTTCTTTCTTTCCTCTTACATCTTACCATAAGCGACAAGGAGAATCCAGGCTACTATTCCGTACTTTGCTTAGAAATTTCAGTTAAATATCCAAGTTTATTACTTATAAGTTCTACTTCTTACCGTACAATACAGAAGAATTCAATTCAGCCAAGTTGTTTGCCACTTTGTAACAACAATCACGTTCTCCCCAGTTTCTGATATAACAAGAATCACCTTTCCTCCAGTTTCCAAACACATTTCTTATTTCTCTCTTGACACCAGAATTACCCTAACATTCCTACTTCTAGCAACATACTCTTCATGACAATATATGCAATCTCTAAGACAATAGAAATTTTCTTTACAGCTCTCCTCACCTCCTTCAGGGCCCTCACCAGAATCACCTTTAGCAACTATATTTCTATCAACAATCTCTTCAAGGCAATCTAGGCTTTTTCTATCACATGCCTCAAAACTCTTCTAGCCCTTTATCCATTACCCAATTCTAAAACCACTTCCACTTTTTTGGTATTTGTTACAAAAGCACCCCACTCCCAGTACCAAAATCCATATTTGTTTCCTAGGGCTGACATAATAAGTTATTACAAACTGAGTAGCTTAAAACAACAGACATCAATTCTCTCACAGTTCTGGAGGCTGCAAATCTGAAATCAAGGTATCAGCAAGGCCATGCTCTCTCTGAAGGCTCTAGGGAAGGTGAGAGGAGAATCTGTTCCATGCCTTTCTCTTAGCGTCTGGTGTTGCTGACAATTCTTGGCCTGCAGAAGCATCATTCTAATCTTTGGCCCCACCATTACATGTTATTCTCTCTGTGTCGATGTGCCAATTTCCCTCATCTTATAAGGACATTGGTCATTTGATTAAGGTCCATCCTAACCCAGCATGACCTCATCTTTACCTAATTACATCTGCAAAGGCCCTATATCCAAATATGGTCACATTAACACACACTGGGGGCTGAGACTCCAACATACCTTTTCAGGGGATACAACTCACAATAGTGACTACTATTTATTATGCACCCAATATGTGAGTGCATGTTGCTATGTACTTTACATTTTTATATTTAATTCTGTCAACTACCTATCAGATATATAATACACTAAAATCACTGTATATTACTAATAGCAGGCCAAATGCACTTATAAAGAAACATTTCAGGAAATAACTCTTAATATACAGAAAAGAAGTTTTAAAAACAACTAGTATTTCTTCTTAATAGAACACAAAAATTTTTAAGGATTGACTCAAGTTCTTTTATCACAGGTCCTTATGAATTGAAATGTACAAAAGCAAAAGAAAAAAATCTAGAATGGTAAGTAACTATATATGTCTTTGCTCTTATTCACTAATAATTAAATTACTATCTACTACATACAAAGCTAAGAGGATAAAGGCACCAGCCTCCATAAAACTAAGTAAGTTTATAGAAAAAAGACATATTTGGGTAAACTTTAATTTTTTTCAAGTAATTCAAAGAATAAAGGGAAGAGGAAAAGATAAGTAATTCAAAGTACTTTTTCCATAGGCCATTATTCATTTGTAAATTAATCCCACTTACATCATTAGATTTGTACTTTTCCTTGTGAGAATATATAGTCCACTCCAAAAGCATATTTACTGGTTTGGTCAAAAGCGCAGAGGTCTCACTTCCTGACCAAAAAAGTTCAAGAAGAACTGCCTTTCCTGTAATTTTCAGACTCTGAGAATCTGACCAGTCATATAACCTAATTAAAATATGAACAAAAAGTATGTCAATTTGATTACTTATGTCAATTTGATTACTGTATTTACTAGACACATTACCTTTCATCAAAAAACAAACAAAAAACTAGCATTTTTGAACACAGAAAGGTCACAACATAAAAAGATTATAAGATATAATTATGCTAAAGGACAAAGTATGGGAAAATGGTCTCAGTTCAATAAAATCCACACACAATAATCTAGCTACACATTTTAGAACATAAGCAAAACTTACCGTGGGCATAGAGAAGCACTGTTAAAACCTAGTGAGTGAGCTTTTAACTTAAACACTCAATTACTAAAGATTTAAAAAATATATAAATCTTGAGAAATGAAAATACTATTACCATCCAAATATTTAACTCAAAGAAAAATAACAATATGAACTGAGGAAACAGAAAACGAATAAACATTTACCACCACTGAAAGACAGTGCCCAGAAATGTTTCTAAAATAAGAAATCTACTTTAAAAAACAAGGTGATTTTTTGATGTATATAAATGATTAGAAAAATGGTGTACAAGAACAATGGAAATATACAAAAATGTTATTTTTATTATTAAAACTTACTTTTGACTCAGGTGCCGAACCTCACTTTCAACTAAATTAAAGAAGAATTTAAGCAGTGTCAGATGCAGCACCTTAGAGCCAATAACATTTTCAGAAATTTGATGACAAAAATTTTCATTGAAAAGGCAAGACCTGAAAAACATGAAACCAACAATCTATAATATACAAGAAATTCACTGAGTAACCTGTGGACAAAGTACTTCTATTTTAACTACATTAATATTTTCCTCCTTTAAAAAGTAAACCATGTCAAATATCTACAATTACTTATTAATACTGCAGATTTAATTTATTTATTTTTCAATGATTGTAATGCTTAACAATTATCTGGTATTCTGTACTCTTTAATTTGCCGATTAAAAAAAACACAGATTTATCCATTTCATTGAATTCTTTTGATTGAGATGACCAGATATGCTCTCAATTTACAATACTCTTCACAACCTTCCCTCTACCCAAGATTACTCTTTTTTATTATTTTAGTAAGTGAAGGTCATTTACAGCTGTGTCTTTACAGCTTTTAAAATTCAGTATTTGATTTCCTTTCCATCTTCTGTAGCAGTACTGTCCAACCGAACTTTCTATGATGATGGAAATGTTCTACAGGATGCTAAAATCTGACTAACGAAACTGAAGAGGAGCCCTGGAGGTACAGTGGTTAAGTGCTTGGCTGCTAACCAAAAGGTGGGTGATTCGAACCCACCAGCTATGCCGTGGGAGAAAGACGTGGCAGTCTGTATCCGTAAAGATTCCAGCCTTAGAAACCCTATGGGGCAGTTCTACTCGTAGGATCGCTATGAGTTGGAATCAACTCGACAGCAATGGAGTGCAACTGAGGGCCTGAACTGTTAATTACTTAGTCTTAATTAATTTTAGTTTAAACAGCCACATGTAGCTAATGGCTACTGTGTTGTATAGCACAATTCTATAGTATTTTTTAAAGAGAAAGTAAGCTTACCAGAACTCTAGGATTTAGAGTGATAGTCTAGGCAATAACATTTATTATAATCGTCTCCCAACTTTCTTACCAATTGTATCAATGATGTATTTGTAACTTTCTACCTCTACCTCTTCCTTCCCTGCCCCCCTCTTTGGATAACATATTCTCTGGTTATGAGAGTCCTTAATAGCTATTAAGTCTAACAATTTGTTTAGTACTCAAATCTGTTATATAACATCTGCCACCCCCATACAGTTATTCAGTGTTTGACAACTACCAAAGATGGATATAACATAGCATGATGGTTTAAGACTGTGTGTCAACTTGGCTGGGCCATGACTCTCAGTGTTCATATGTGATCATTTCCATGAATGAATCTACTGTGAGTAGCCGAATAACTGAAAGGGAGTTTCCTTGCAGGTGTGGCGTGCATTCAAATATAAGCAGACGTTCCGGCTTTTTTGCTCACTCTGGATCCTGTGGCTATCTCCTGTTCATCTGACCTCTGGTTCTTGGGACTTGGACTATCAGCTTATCTGCCGATTTTGGAATCCATCAATCTTCACAGCCTGTAAGCAAGAGCCCTGCTCTCTGACCTGCAGATCTTGGGTTTGACAGCCCCTGCAGCTATGTTAATCAAGAGAAGCCTCTATCCTGATCCACGGACTTGGGACGTTCTAGCCTCTACAACCATGTGAGCTGTTTCCTTGATATAAATCTCTCTGTATATATATTTATATGCATTACTGGTTTTGCTTCTCTAGAAAACCCAGCCTAAGACACACAGTATCTTTCCTTTTTTTTAACTTTATTATGGAATATTTCAAATATATACGAAAGTAGAAAGACTAATATCATCCAGCTTCAACAATGGCCATCTCATATCTAATCTTGCTTCATCTATACCCCTATCACTTTCCTAAGCACCCTCCCCCTTCTTACCAGTCCAATTATTTTGAAACAAAATCTGGGTACTTCTATTTATTAAAAAGTCTACTTTTTAAGCACCCAAATTCTATCTCCTTGCAGCATAAACTAATTCATCCAAATATTCATTAAGTACCTATTATGTTCTGTGGAGGTCTGGTGGCGCAGCAGTTAAGCATTTGACTGCTAAGCAAAAGGCTGGCAGTTCAAATCCACCAGGCGCTCCTTGGAAACCTTACAGGGCAGTTCTACTCTGTCTACAGGGTTGCTATGAGTTAGAATTTTTGATGGCAATGGGTTATTATGTTTTGGAGCCCTGGTAATGTAGTGGTTAAGAGTTCATCTGCTAACTAAGAGGTCAGCAGTTCAAATCCACGAGCCACTCCTTGGAAACTCTATGGGGCAGTTCTACTCTGTCTATAGGGTCACTAGGAGTTGGAGTCAACTCAACAGCAACAGGCTTTTTTTTTTTTTTTTTTAATGTTCTAGGAAAGAAGTCCTGGTGGTTTGAAACCACCAGTGGCTCTACGTGAGAAGATGTGGCAGTCTGTCTCCGTAGAGATTTATAGCCTCAGAAACCCTATGGAGTTGTTATGAGTTGGAATTGACTCAACGCTAGTGGGTTTTGGGTATGTTCTAGGCATTAAATTAGGCACTGGGGATGGAAATGTTTAAGACTGAGTACCTACTTTAACAAAGTCACAGGCTGGTGTGAGTGACAAACAACTTCAAGGAAAGGTTAAGAGTTAGGAAGCAGCATCTGAGCTGTTTTAAAGGGTAATTTGGGGTTGGTCAGATATTTGACAAATGGGCAGGGATGGGGAAAGGCTGAGAAAACCCAAGAGCAAAGGGAGAGAAAATGGAGAACAGTTCAGTAGTTGGGCACATTTGGAAAAGTGATGGGGATGAGAAAGGAGGCATCTACAAGGGCTAAATTATGAAAAGTCTTACATGTTTTGCTAAGGAATCTGAACTGTCTTCTATAGGTGACGTGTGAGTCAATGAAAGACTTTAATCTGAGAAATGACAAGGTTACTTGGAAAGAGCATGCAGGAGTACTGTGGAAGATAAAGAAAAAAGGAGAATCATGATCAATAAAGCAACTATCTCAATAGTTCATGTAACAAACGATGAGCAATTTTAAATAAAGGCAATGGTAGTGAAAAGGGAATGGAACTAAAATTAAGAAAGGCATCAGCTACACAAACCATATTTCCCTCACATCCTGTGCCTGGTGGGTTAGTACTGTTGTGTTGGTAGCTTACATCTTGGTCACCTTCAAAAGTGCAGAAACTGTTATTTTATTTATCTTTGTATCTTTGAAATGTAGCTTAGTGCCTGGCTCCCAGTAAGTAATCAATAAACATTTGCTGAAAGAATTAGTAAATACATGATAGCTCCTTCAAATATATCACAACCAGAATGGCAAATGAATCTTTACAATCCAAAAAGTTAACCATATGTCTTTCTCTCTCACCACAATGGACCACTTGAAACTGAGCACTAAGTTAAAAAGAAAGATCTTCCCAGACAAAGAAGGACTATCAGATACCGAGTGTTATCAGAGTAGAAAGGGGAAAATGATTAATTTTGTTTGTGAGAAAGGAGAATAAATAGGATTTCCAGAGATTGTAACATTTGGAAGGCAAAGGAAGGGTATATATGCTGTTCACGACGTTTCCACCGGCTAATTTCTTTTCAGAAATAGCTTGCCTACTATGATTTTTAGTCACTATGATAAGGATGGCACTGGACCAGACAACGTTTTGTTCTGTTATACATAAGGCTGCTACGAGTCAGAGCTGACTTGATGGCACTTAACAACAACACAACATATACTAGGCAGAAGACAGCATGTGTAGAGGCACGAAAAAGATGACATATTTAGGAAACATTAATTTCTGTTTCAATATTCAAATTTCTAGCTGAAAAAATAAATAAGAAACACTGAAATATATTGTATACAGTTACAAATGTTTATGCTTTTGAGAACCAAAATTTGATGATGATGTGCATATTCAATATTATTTCCTTAATTTTTAAAATAGTACCTATACTTATCATTTTATTAAAAATACATACATACTGCACCTAAGTAGCTCCCAATATATAAATGAATTATTTTCTAAAAATTTGTTTTTTTTAGAAATTGGTTATTTGCTATAGAAACATGTTTTCCCAGGAAAGCAAATACTAATGATTTGGCTTGCAGTGAGCCCATAAAAACATGTTAGCCAAATCTGTGGTCCAGTATATGCATTCATTTATTCATCAAACATCTATTTTTTAAATAAGCAGATTGACAAACAACCAATTTAAGACTCGGCCTTTTTATCAAAGAGTTCTGTGATGAGCACAACACACAAACATACTCCAAAAAAACCAAACCCACTGCTGTCAAGTCAACTCTGACTCAGCAGAATATAGGACAGAGAAGAACTGTCCCATAGGGTTTCCATGTCTGTAGTCTTTATGGAAACAGGCTGGTACATCTTTCTCCTGCAGAGTGGCTGGTAGGTTTGAGCACTGACTTTTGGGTTAGTGGCCAGGAGCTTAACCACTATGTTACCAACTTTTTTCTTAAAAAAAGAAATGTACTTCTTTCATCAGTATCTAAAAAATATGTAAGTCCAGTTAATAAAATTTAGCATCTTCATGTGAAATTTCTTACCTGATAAGCACTTCTACTAGAGACCATGCTCCTTTCATGCAAGTTGGACACTGAAACAGCTCTAAGTAGTATCTTGACATGGCTGGGGACTTCCAAGGAGGATGTAGGTGAAGAAGAGCTGACAATACATGAAAGTATCGACCAGAAAACGTACCCATGTTATCCTATCATTTAAAAATAAATAAATATAAACTACTATAGCTAAAAGTAGTTTCAGCACATAATTTAATCTAAAATTATAACAATATCCTGGGCCTAACTTTCTTAATATATGTGTTTTTGACAAAGGATACCAGATGGAAGTATCACTTCTAGCTAATTAAATACTTCAATGGAGAGAGAGGTATGCTTTAAATATGTGTCTACACATTAGAAAATCTTAGCTATTGGGACTAACTTGTATGAAATATCCATTTTCTTTCTCATGATTATAGCAAGTGAGATTAAGAGTTCCCAAATGTCATCTAAAAGGAACTAAAGGTAAGAAACTTTTCATGGAACACGATTATTTATCACCAACATTTGTCTGGCAAAGCTTCCTCAGCCTATTATTTTTCTAAATTGGCACCTTGATGAAGAACATGATTGGAATGCTACCTTTGAAAAGCTGCTCCTATTGGTTTTTACTGTTTCAGGAGTATGTTTATTCTCTACGTATACTATGAATAAAAATGATACTTATCAATGTTCTAGAGGAGTAATTTATCAAATGCCATCCTAGATCATTGTTATCTGATGTCTATGTTAGATACTTTACTCCCACAGAAAAAATCAGATAATTTTTTTCAAGAGAAAATTATCTCCCATATTCTGCGAAAATAATAAGTTAAAGCACTCAGAGTACTACATAAAAAAAAAAAAATAGTATACCAAAAAACCAAACCAAACCCATTGCCATTGAGTCGATTCCAACTCATAGTGACACTACAGGACAGAGCAGAACTGACCCATAGGGTTTCCAAGGAGCAGCTGGTGGGCTTGAACTGCCCACCTTTTTGTTAGCAGCTGAGCTCTTAACCACCGTGCAGTATAAACAGTAAATAATACAAGCTGGTTTCAAAAAGACAAAAGTTTTAAAAACAGAAAAAAGTGGTAATAAATGTGTACCTCATTTCCAATTAAAATGAAAAAAGAGAAAATAGCGTGTAAACACATAAAAAATGGGGAGATGTTCGCATTTGCACATTCTTTGAAAAAGACTGTGCACGCTTACGACTCCGTGCTTACCTGTAGAATGTTCTCTAGAAGAGCATGAAGAAGGCACACAGGAGGAATATAATGTGCTTGCAAAGAGGAAAGCTCCTCAATTGCTTCTTTAAAAAACTGTCCTTCTATAAGGCTTTCAATTAAATTTAATATGCCTCTGGGAAATTCAGCATTCTTAACCTAAAAAGGAAAGCTTCTATGATTCAAAGAGAAGACTGAAATTCAAATCCTGAATTAGGAGTTGTAATTTCCTCATCTGTAAAATGTAGATAATTCCTGCCCTCACTACTACACAGAGCTGTCACGTGGTTCAAAAAGGATGACGTATGTGTTTTACAACTATACCCATAAAAAAAATAAGGCACTGCAAAAAAGATTATTAATTACTATATTTATTATTCCCTGTTGCCTTAAAAAATACTTCCAAAAGAAAACTCTTAAATGGAATTTGCAAGGTTTGGTTGATACTGAGAAGACCTCGGCCAGAGCTGCAACGATCCTAATATAGGTATTTTGGTGTTCAATTTTTTTTTTAACTTGTAAATAAATTATGCCTATTAAGATATACTTAGTATATTAGGATATCATTAAGCACTAACAATATTTACAAAACCTGACAATTGCTATAGTGTCATAAAATTACATGGGGAGTGTGCATTTATATAACTCTAAGAGTTCCGCAAAATACATTTACAGCAGTCAAAATACTTTTAACGATAAAAGTTATCAGTTGAGTGAATTATTAGAGTCAAAAATACTCTGAAAGACTATATGGAATAAAACAAATAATTTTAAAGGAATGCATAGTGACATAAAGGAAAAAACACACTTTTGTAAATATTGTATTAAAAAATTTGATCTAAAAGTAGTAAATATAATACTTGTAAATGTGACAGCAGGGAGGGATACATATCTCACCTGTCATGAGTGCAAGGTAAATTTTTAATACCGGTGGTTAGGTTTTACTACTACATGGAGAAAAATTTTTTTGGAGCTTTTTCATTTCTGAGTAGAGAAGCTATACATCAAATTTGATAGAAAGCTTTATTGTACGGACATCAGATTTCTTTATATTAAAATAACTAAAAATAACGAAAGCAAATTTTTTTTGCTCCCATTACTGCTTTCACTCCAAGTCCCTTACCTCCACATTGTACACTGGTTGTTTATCTGTTCTAATGCAGTTGTATCTGACAGCCTATAAAAGAGCAACCATAAAAGAAAATTAAACATTTTTAGGTCAAAAAATACAACTCAGCTTATGAAGCATAAAACCTTGGCCAAACTTACAAAACAGACTCGAGAGCACATTAATAGGTGTAATCAACCTGCTAGCCATGTTTACTCAGACCAGTGACTTCTATCATTTTAGGGTAACAGAACTCTTATGAGTATACAAGTTTCTCTATTTCTCTCTTCTAAATTAAAATAACTTAAAAGAGAAAGTCAGATTCACTTTAAAGACCTGAAGATATCCATTGTTCTTATTTTTTTAATAATGAGAAATACATGCAGAGCACACATTGTATAAGGGCCCATACAAGAAAAAAATGCCAGTGTGTTTTCTATGTAATCATATTTGAAATGTCACTATGTTCCACTATTATTTATTTTATTGTGTTAAAATATATACATTGCATAAAATTCACCATTTTAATCTCTTTAAGTGTACAATTCCACAGCATTAAGTACATTCACAATGTTGTCCAACTATCACCACCGTCTCTTTCCAAAACCTTTTCATCACCTGACCATACTAAATGTCAGTAAGGATGTGGCGCAATTTGAATTCTCATGCATCCTTGATGGGAATGCAAATCATACAGACATTTTCAAAAACAGTTTGGCAGTTTCTTATGAAGTCAAACATAGACTTATCATACTACCCAGCATTCTCATTCCTGAATATTTGCTCAAAAGAAATGAAAACATATGTTCACACAAAAACCTGTAAGTGATTGCTTATAGTGCTGTGGTGAGATTTTTGTACATGGCCTTTCTAGCCATGGTCTTATAACTCCCAGCCAGGTGACTGTGTGATAGGGTAACTGTGGCCCACCAAGGGGAATGGTCAGTTCTCCTCAAAAGAGAGCCAATTCCAGAGCAGAGAGGAGAACCTACCACCACCACCAAGCAAGGAGGGACCTGCAGGAGACGGAGCAGTGGACGTCCCAGCCCATGGAGCAAGAAAGCTGAGTGCCTCTAGGCAGAGACTGAGGGCCAGGGAAAGTCTATGCCTGACCTACGAATTTGGGACTTGCCAGCCTCCACAACTGAGTGAGCCATTTCCATTATATGGTTTGTGAGCTCTGTGAGAAGATCCGGTGAATTAGGGAACCCAAAGATGGGGGGGAAGTACTGAGGCGAGAGGGAGTAGTTGATCTTAGGGATGGTGTGGTACAGCAGCTTGGAAAAGTTAGACATTTGTGACATCTTCAACCTTCACATCATAGGAACTGGCTTTGTGATCCTTATAAAAGAAATTATTCATTTAAGTGCCCTTATTCATAATGGCCAAAAATTATAAACAACTCAAATATTCTTCAACTGGTAAACTAATAAGCAAATTACAGAAACTCCTTATAACAGAATAATACTAAGCTCTAATAAAAAGCTGACTACTGATACAACTAGCAACAAGAATGAATTTTAAACGCATTAGGCTAAATCAGGGATTGGCAGACTTTTTTGGCTTTGTGGGACAATATGTATGCTTTGCAAATACTCAGCTTTGCTGCTGTGAAAGCAACCATAAACAATACATAAATACATGGGCATGGGCAGATCTGGCCAGTGGTGGGTTTGCCAACCCTTGAATTAAATGAATGAAGCCAGACTCTAAAAGAAACATACTGTACGATTCTACTTAATATGCCATTCTGGAACAGGTAAAACTATAAAAACAGAAAGAAGATCAGGCTGAAAGAGGTGGGAGAGGTTGGCTACAAAGGGCATGAGGAAATTTTTAAGGGGGTTGAAACTCTTCTAAATTTTGACTGTGGTACTGTTTACTTGACTATATGTATTTGTCAAAACTCATGAAACTATACATTAAAGTTGGTGAATTTTGCTCTATGCAACTTGTATCTCAATTTTTAAAAACAGTAAAAAATTGAAGGAAAAAAAACTCAAAGGTATAGCTTTTCTTATGTGTGACTATCCAATTAGTAATAATTATAATCAGAAATAATACCTAATATTGGCAAGGGAGTAAGAAAATAAGTATTACTTTAATATACTATAATGAAAGTATAAATTCATCTTTGGATGACATTTTAGCAATCTGTATCAAAATTTTCAATGTGCCTATCAGAACCAGCAATTCTGCTTCTAAGAATTCACTTTAAAGAGGTTGTCTCATAAGTCCACAAAAACTTACGTTTTTGTTTGTGATGGAAAAAACAAACAAAAAAACCCAAACTGGGAAACACTTAAATGCCCCTAAATATTTAAATAATTTGCAATACATTCAAGATATGGAATATGCAGCTATTAAAAAGACACACACATTCTCTCTCACACACACCCACCATATTTTTACACAATTAACGCTTGCCTTCTGCATTTGTTTGCCAGCTGTACCCTCCCCCAAGAGGCTCCCTCACAAGCATCACCATGCCAATACTCTTTCAAATGATGCTGTAAAAAAAATCAGCACAGCGCACTTATGAAAATATCTTAAGGGGGAAAGGCATGGCAGGCAAACAAATACAGAAAGCTTAGCTTGTCTGTGCAAAAATACAGTAAACAGCCATTAAGCTGTCTATAATACATACACAGTTTTTTAAAGAAGTTATAGAAAAGTACACATACTATGATGTAATTTTGTTTGTATATATTTATACTTATAGATGAAGATTGAAAATCTTTTAAGACTCATCAATTAATAACAATGGTTACCTCAGGGAAATGAGACTGGGGGTACTTTTAAAAACCTATGGTTAAGACTACTTAATTTTTTAAATAAACAAGTATTATTTTCACAGATAATTTTAAGTTATTTTTAAAACTGTGCTTCCCAAGATGATTCTTCAACAATTTGAAAAGTTTTATGACATGTTATTTTTAAATAACCTGAGAGAAGTCAATTCAAAGAGTGTCAAAGAGGTGAGCAGATACCACTATGATTCAACCACAAGATCAGCCAAGCCTTGATCAGCACTCACCCAGGGACAAATGGTTTAAATAAATCTAGACAATTATGCTTTCACATGGAGAAAAAGACACAGGACTGTGAAGTGTTACAAATCAAAGATCTTATTAATGTGAAGGAAAGTCTCAAATAGAAATTGTAGCTGTTGATGGAGTGGTATATTGATGAAATCATTTCAGAATTCAAGCTAAGGATATATAAGAAAGGCCTTAAACATGTTTATATATTTTGTAATCTAGTAATTCTCATAATTTTAAAAATAAACTTCAGGTTCAACAAAACTAGCCATTACAGCAATACTTACATCAGAAAATAATTGGAAGCAGACTAAATACCGAGTGATAGATAGTTAAATACATTACTATAATTTAACATATACATATTATACACTCTTAATAAAACCACCAAAATGATTATTGTGAAATAGCTAAACTGACTCTAGAAAAATAAGGAAGACAAACAACTAGAGAAATTCTGGAAATGAATAGAGAAATGCTAATCACACTTTTTTTTTTTTAACCTATCAGATTAGCAAAAACAAGTTTAATAACTGTTGTAATGAGGAAACAGCTGCTTATATATATTTACAGTGAGAAGATAATCTCCCACAAAAAAAAAAATCAGGCTACTGACCACAATCCTGAATCCACACTTATCTCTCCTATGACAATAGGAATTTGCTAAGGAGCATCTTACATACTGGAGGCTTATTGCTGTTATTGACAGCAGTCTTCGACTATCCTGTTTCTTTAAAATGTGCTTCAGCTTGGCACCATAATTTACAAAGGTGGTTACTCCTAAATTGATTGAATGTTTTTCTTAAAGGATTAAGAGTCTTAGATATGTGTATCATGAAAATTATCTTTTAAATGAGAAAATAAGATTTTTTTTATTTAAATGAACTGAATAATTTAAGTGGCCTAAAACCCTATAAACCACAAATTCTTTAAAAATGGATATACTATGTCTTAAAGACACATCCTTTAAAAGTAGAAAAGTACAATCAAGAAATGAATTCAGTATGATAGGCACTGTATTACCTTATAATACATATTCAATAATTAATTTTAACTTCACAGTGAATACTTAAATTCAAAATAGTCTGTTTGAATATGTATTTGCTTAATGAATCCAAGCTGTATAGCAGCATAAACTCAGTTCCACCGTACATTATCAAATGCTACCCAGGTACCTAATAATCCACAAGTTATTTTATACATGAAATCCTCTTTCAGAAACAACTTCTAAGTGCCACAGTAAGCTCTAAAATTCTGATATCATGATACAACAATGATTTATATCTAGTATTAAAACTCCATATCGCACATTTAAATTATTAAATTTGACGTAAGATATGACTTTTTAATATACAAGCTAAAGGCAATGTCTGTGAAGATAAAATGAATTTAACCTAAGGCAAACACATAATTTATCTGTGACATTAAAAAAAATCCACTGCCGTTGAGTCAATTCCTACTCATTGCCATCCTAAAACAACAGGGTAGAACTGCTCTGTCGGATTTCCAAGGCTATAATCTTTATGGAAGCAGACTGCCACATCTTTCTCCCGCAGGGCAGCTGGTGGGTTAGAAAAGCCAATCTTCTGGTTAGCAGCCACATGCCTTAACCACTGTGCCACCAGGAATCCTAATCTGTGACATTAAACAAAACCAACCCATTACCATCGAGTCAATTCCTACTCATAGCGACCCAACAGGATAGAGTAGAACTGCCCCATAAGGTTCCCAAGGAGTGGCTGGTGGATTCAAACTATTGACCTTTGGATTAGTAGCTAAGCTCTTAACCTCTGCATTATCAGGGCTCCATCTGTGACATTAAAACCAAACCAAACCCGTTGCTGTCGAGTTGATTCTGACTCACAGTGACCCTATAGGTCAGAGAAGAAATGCCCTATAGGGTTTCCAAGGAGCAGCTGGTGGATTCGAACTATCAACCTTTGGTAGCAGTCAAATGCTTAACCACTGCACCACCAGGACCCCCTGTGACATTACTGATGTATAAATAGCAGAGATACAGCATATTTACCAAATGTTCAAATACATAACTGTTCACAACAGATTAATGAACTAAGAACATTATTTAAGACATATTAAACATAATAAATCATATAAACTGTATTATATTTTGGTTACATTAGGGAGGAACAGGAAATTATACAAAAATTTTATTATGCTAAATTTTACCTGAACTCTATATATGTGCTTCCTTAAGGCATTTTTCACTTCTGTAACTTCCAGATCCGTCTTGATAACTCTGGTTTTTACTTTTTTGGTATAATTAGTAAAAACAGAATTCTTCACTTCTTTCTGTATATATGTAAATGAATTTTAGACAATGTACCAAACACAGTGTCAACACAAATGATAAATATCACAATGGACAATACAACCCAAGACGAATACATGCATACAATGTTAACTACATGAAATTTCTTCATAAATCATATTAGATCAAGATTGCATAGTGAAAGAAAAAGGAAAAAAGCAAACATTTTAATTTGGCAAGTTTAACCTGATTTTTACACACATACTTTCTTAAGGTATTATTCATTTTAACCTGTTCCAAATCTTTCAGGAACCTCTTTTTCTGTTTGTTGCCATATTCACATAAAATAAGATTTATTTGCCTCTATCATTTTCCTGAAGGTCTTTCTGAACACGTATATAAAAATGCTGTGGTTAAGACTGTAAAATAAAGTCATACTCTAAGAAAAATTAACTCAAGGAGGATCTGATTTTACAGACAGGTTATCTTATTAAACATGGTCTGTATTATACCAGGGAAGGGTAAGATAAAAATTAGAATTTAGATTAGTATGTAATATGCAATCTACATAGTCTTAAAGCATTTTCCATTTTTAAAAATTCCATTTCTTGTTTTTTCATTTTTGTTGATTCAGACAAAATAAAATCCATTTGAATATTTTGATTATTAGCTCAAAATTGTGTATGCACATAAAAATACTTCTCATTGTGGACTTAAGTTAATCATAATATAAACTATTAATAGCATCCCAGATCAACTAAAGATGATTTTTTTCATAAGACATGCAGGTTATATTTAATACAGCAAGTAGTCATAAAAATCATATTACATGTTTAGTCATACTAGGGAAGGGTCAGAAAAAAAAAATGTTTAGCTTACAAAGGTTTACCTGATGTCTATATATGTGCTTTCTTAAGGTACTTTTAATTTCATCACGTTCCATGTCTTTCCTGGAATCTTTTTCTTGTTCTTTTTCTTTTTTGCGCCTTTTTCTCAAAGTATAACTCCTTTGAATATCTTCACAATTTTTAACTTCTTTCTACATGTATGTAGACCACAATTAAATAAATCTCAACATAAATGATGTATGTCACCACATCCAAATCAACTCAAAAGGAGTATGACCTACAACACGTGAATACCACTATAAAAAGCAGGAGAGCAACATACAATAGGGAATCTCATCCACTGTTGCAGTGGTTATAAGTTAGTAAGACATTTCGGAAAAGAGTTGGGCATTTTCTAGTACAGTCAAACACGCACAGTCCTTGTGACCCAGCAATTACACTCCTAGAAATACACCATGAGCTAGAGAAACTCTTAAACATGTATACCAAGAGTCATTCAAGATAATGTTCACACTGTTCAAACCAACCAACCAACTGAACAGACAAGAAGAAATTCAAATGCTTATCAATAGTACAATGGATAAAATATATTATTGGGCATGGTCATACACTGAAAGATTATACACAACAGCAGAAGAAAGCAAGTCACAGAAGACTACAAATAGTATGAACTCATAAAGTTCAATAACAGGCAAACCTAAACAATATATTGTTGAGGACACATACATAACTGGCAAAACTATAATGAAAAGCAAGAAAATAATTCATACAAATTCCAAGATAGAGCAAACTTCTGGGGAAAAGGGAGATGCAGTTGGAAAACAGCCCAATTGGTAATGCTCTGTATCCGAATCTGGCTGGTGGTTACAAAAACACTCATTTTTAAAAATTCTTTTTAAAACTGTACACTCAAGCTTTTAAAAATACACTGGGTTTTACTGGGTTTAGTATGTACATTTAAGAAGAAAATTTCACGAATAGCATGCCTGGTAAATTTGGAAAAGAGCTTAAAATCTAAATAAATTATTTTTAATTTGGAAAGTTTTACCTGAATTCCGTATGTGTGCCTTCCTATGGCGGTTGTCATTTTAACAAATTTCAAATCTGTACTCGAATCTCTGAATTTTTCTTTTTTTGGATGTTCAGTCAAAATAGGACTAGTATTAATATCTTCATCATGATTTTGCATTTCTTTCTGCATATTTGTAAAAATACTTTAGTTAGACAATGGATTAACTATAGCCTTAACACAACCAAGGAAAAATCCACTCAGGAAGGTAGGTTCTGTAAGCCATACTATATGAGATTAAATATAGTAAAGCCCTGTAAATTATATCTTAAATAAAGTAGAAAAACACAGACGTTTCAATTCACAAAGTTTTATGTCATGTTTATATACACAGTTAATTTTTTGTGGTATCTCTGCCTTTTTTTCCCCTTTTGATTTAGTCAGAACTGAATGTGATAGTCTTCATTATCTTATTTTCTCAAATGTACAAAAAAATAGTTTAGGGTGTAGATCAGATAGAATCTTGCTATTGTTAGGTATATCAAACAAAACATCTCAGGGTAATATTTTTATAGGATATACATACAGCACCATTAAACACAGCAAGGAGCATTACAAACCATATTATTTATTCATTATATTATGAAATTCATTAAAAAAATTCTACCTGGGAATTCTACATATATCCTTAAATTCCTCTTAATTTTAATAATTTCTATATCTTTCATGAAATTCCAATTTTATTTTCCCACATGTTCAGTCAAAACCAAATTTAATAAGAATATCATTATTTTACATTCCTTTCTGTATGTAAAAATACACTGTGGATTAGAGGATCTCAAGGTTTACAAGGCGTATTTCAGCAAACATGTCAACTCAAGGAGCCTCTTAAGACATAGAAATATAGTTAATCACAAAAAGCAATCTTGTAAGTCACATAATAATCAACCGTACTTTGGAAGAGCCAGAAAAAAATACAAACATATCTTAAGCTTGGAAAGTTTTACATGAACTCTTCATACATGCTTTTTTAAGGTATTGTTCAGTTTAAGAAGTTCCAAACTGTTATTAAAACGCTTTTTGTAAAATTTTGACATGTCCAGTGAAAACTATTTTGAATTTCTTTTCAATCACACATAAAAGTATTTTAGACTGTTGTTGTTTGCTGACGGCAAGTCACTAAGTAATGATAATTATTAGGCAAATGATAATTTGATAAATTAATCAAACAGTCTGCTTAATTGAATGCTGATAAGACACTGAACATTAGCTCTTCTAGGGTAGAACTATACTGCCTTTTTTTGGTTGCTGTTCCTGTTTGAAAAATGCTACTTGAACCACATATATGCTTTCTTGAGGTACTTTTTTTTTTTATTGCTCCAAGTTCAAAGTCCTTCCTGTTTTTCTTTGTTGTTGCTGTTTGGTGGCATAGTGGTTAAGTGCTATGGCTGCTAACCAAAGGGTTGGCAGTTCGAATCCGCCAGGAACTCCTTGGAAACCCTGCGGGGCAGTTCTACTCTGTCCTATAGGGTCACTATGAGTCAGAATCGACTCGACAGCACTGGGTTTTTTGGGCTAAGTGCATGAGATGAAGTCTTGCCATTCTTGATCCTAAGGAATATCGTGGCTGTACTTCTTCCAAGACAGATTTGTTAGGTCTCTGGCAGTCCATAGTATATTCAATACTTTCTGCCAACACCATAATACAAAGACATCAATCCTTCTTTGGTCTTCCTTGTTCACTGTACGGCTTTTGCATGCATATATTGTTCTTAGATGCCGTTCAGTTGGTTCCGACTCATAGCGACCCTATGTACAACAGAGCGAAACACTGCCCGGTCCTGCGCCATCCTCATGATTATGGCTATGCTTGAGCCCATTGTTGCAGCCACTGTGTCAATCCAACTCACTGAGGGTCTTTTGCTTTTTTGCTGATACTCCACTTTATCAAGCATGATTTGCTTCTCCAGGAGCTGGTCCCTCCTGATAATATGTCCAAAGTATGTGAGACAAAGTCTCAGCATCCTTACTTCTAAGAAGAATTCTGGCTGTACTTCTTTCAAGACAGATTTGCTTGTTCTTCTGACAGTACACGGTATATTCAATACTCTTTGCCAACACCATAGTTCAAAGGCATTAATTTTTCTTTGGTCTTCCATATTTATTGTCAGGCTTTCATATACATATGAGGTGACTGAAAATACCATGGCTTGAGTCAGGTGCACCTTAGTCCTCAAAGTGACATCTTTGTTATCTTAACGCTTTATAAGAGGTCGTTTGCAGATTTGCCTAATGCAGTATGATTTTTTGACTGCTGCTTCCAAAGGCATGGATTTGTGGATCCAAGTAAAACGAAATCCTTGACAATTTCAATATTTTCTGTTTATCATGATGTTGCTTACTGATCCATTTGTGAGGAGTTTTTGTTTTCTTTTTGTTGAAATGTAACCCATACTAAAGGCTGTATTTTTTGAACTGCAAAATAGGACTATGCTATGTATTACGCAAAAGCATGAAGTTTAAATAAAATTGTGTATGTAAAATGCTTAGCATAGCACATGGCACATAGTGACTACTCAATAAATATTAGCTCAGAGTAGATATAATAATTCTCACAACAGCCAAACAAGGTAAAAATTAGCTTCTACATTTTATAAGGAAGAAACTAAGGCACAGAATAAATTACTTCTCTCTGGTTATACCAAAAGAGAAAAAGGAAAAAAACCTCATTGCCATTGAATCGACTGTGACTCACAGCAACCCTATAGGACAGAGTAGAACTGCCCCATAGGGTTTACAAGGCTGAAATCTTTACGGAAGCAGACTGCCACATCTTTGTCCCATGGAGTGGCTTGTGGGTTTGAATCACCAGCCTTTTGGTTGGTTAGCAGTCGAACGCTTTAAACACTGCGCCACCAGGGCTTCTTTCTTTATGGTCATAGAATTAGTAAATTTTAAAACTGCCCCATAAGGTTTTCTAGCTATAATCTTTATGGGAGCAGATCTCTAGGTCTTTCTCCCTCTTAGAAGCCAGTGGGTGGGTTGGAACCACAAACTTTTCAGTTAGCAGCCAAGGGCTTAACCATTGCACCACCAGGACAAGTTCTCTGTGGTCACAGAGCTAGTAAATTATAAATCCACATCACAAATCAGTTGACTTGGCTCAAAAGCCTATGTTTTTTCTGTTATTCCTACTTCATATTCGTAAGACTTTCTGTAGTTCATTTTGTTTTCTTCCTTAGGCAAAAACTGAAAGAAGTTTTTCAAGTGTCCTCTCCTTCATGAAGCTTTTCTTGGGCCGCACAACTGACGTAAGTTAGTCATTTGTTCCTTTGTATTCCTATACCTTGCACAGTTTTATCAACGCATAATTCACACCGAATTGTATCACTGGGTTCTACATCTTGTCTCCACCACCAGGTAGTAAGCACCTCGAAGTCTGTTATGTGGCTTTACTCATTTTAGTATCCTAGTGCATAACATATGGAGGCCTGGTGGTACAATGGGTAAGTCCTTGGCTGCTAACTAAAAGGTTGGCTGTTCCAACCCACCCAATGGCTCCACAGGAGAAAGACCTGGTGACCCGCTCTCATAAAGAATACAGCCTAGAAAACCTTATAGGGCAGTTCAACTGTCGAAATCAACTTGTGGCTCCTAACAACAATAACAATGCATAGCATAGTGGAACATCAATTCTTAGTCTGCAAGTTTGAACTAAATAGATTTCTGATTCTGTTACTAAGAAGCTTTCCAAAAAAATAAATATAAATTAAACAAAACTTTTTCAACAACTGCTTCACTTTTACTTTTAACTCAATTTACATGGCAACTATTAGAGTGCACTTAGAGGGCATTCCGAATCCAGCTACTAAGGAAGGTAATACGTTCTATACCAAAGTGGTAGAAGAAAAGCAAGATATCAGAATGAAGAAACTTTCTATTTTCTCCACAAAAAACGATCACAATATGCCTTCCTTGGACTGAATGGTTATGAACTCCCAGCTGTCTGATCCAGAACTTAAAATCTAAATTAAAAATATATTCTAAAGCCAAATATAAAATAGAGATTATCTGCTATTTTTGGTTGATATACTATTGCTGTCCTTCAGTCTTTTAACAGCTGGATCTGAATGTTGTCAGATTATTGCAAAATAAGATTGTGAATACAGCATATTACATGCTATACTTTAGCCAGTTTCTGCTATAGAAAAAGGAAAATTCAAGTATGTTTACTAATCTAGTTATGAATGGCTTTCATTCTACTGACAGTTAATACTACATCTGAACTGTTCTGAGAGGTGTATCAGGATACTTTTGGGTGCAAGAAATAGAAAACCAACTCAAATTAGAACTTGGAAATGTATTAGCTCACTCAAGGACAACATGATCCAGTGCGAGGACAGGTTTCAGGCTGATTAATCCAGCAACTAAAATACATCTGCAAGGGTCCAGATTCTGTCACTACACTCTGCTGTTCAAATGGTTGGCTTCATTCTAAGGCTAGTCCCCTCATGTTCAAAGAAGAGTAAAAAAGCTAGTAGTAAATTCAGGTTGCATTTTTCTGTGTTCACATCTAGTAGGTGCCAGGCCTCCAGTGGCTCTTTTTTCAGAGTGAGGCAAAATTTTCTAGGCCTCACTTACCTCTATTCATATCCCATTGATTAGATGGCTCACATGTTCACTCCTAGACCAATCACTGTCAAAGGGAACGAAATCACCCATAGACCAAGCAGATCCATGCCTTGAACTAAGATAAAACATCCAATCTATGTTGCTGCTATGCAGTAAGAAAAGGCAGCTAGATAGAATAATATTGACAAAAAGCATTCCAAAACTAAAACCTTTGGCGTGACTGGGATGTCTAGCTAGGGTCTGAACCCAATCCTTTCTTGTCCTAAGTGACTTCATCTTAGATTTCTAAGTTTAAGTCTCTGTCATATAATGTAGCTTGTCATTTTTGCCTCCTTTTTTTTTTTTTTTTTTAAAGGAAACCCTGGAGGCGTAGTGGTTAAGCGCTACAGCTGCTAACCAAAAGGTTGGCAGTTCGAATCCGCCAGGCACTCCTTGGAAACTCTATGGGGCAGTTCTACTCTGTCCTATAGGGTCACTATGCGTCGGAATTAACTCGATGGCACTGGGTTTGGTTTTTTCTTTTTAATAATTTTTATTGCGCTTTAAGTGAAAGTTTACAAATCAACTCAGTCACTTACGCAAGAGCCCATATACACCTTGTTACACACTCCCAATTACTTTCCCCCTAATGAGACTGCCCACTCTCTCCCTCCTCTCTCTCTTTTGTGTCCATTTCGCCAGCTTCTAACCCCCTCCACCCTCTCATCTCCCCTCCAGGCAGGAGATGCCAACATAGTCTCAAGTGTCCACCTGATCCAAGAAGCTCACTCCTCACCAGCATCCCTCTCTAACCCATTGTCCAGTCCAATCCATGCCTGAAGAGTTGGCTTCAGGAATGGTTTCTGTCCTGGGCCAAGAGAAGGTCTGGGGGCCATGACCACTGGGGTCCTTCTAGTCTCAGTCAGACCATTAAGTCTGGTCTTATGAGAATTTAGGGCCTGCATCCCACTGCTCTCCTGCTCCCTCAGGGGTTCTCTGTTGTGTTCCCTCTCAGGGCAGTCATCAGTTGTAGCTGGGCACCATCTAGTTCTTCTGGTCTCAGGATGATGTAGTCACTGGTTCATGTGGCCATTTCTGTCTCTTAGGCTTGTAGTCACCTTGTGTCCCTGGTGTTCTTCATTCTGCTTTGATCCAGGTGGGTTGAGACCCATTGATGCATCTTAGATGGTTGCTTGCTAGCGTTTAAGACCCCAGACGCCACTCTTCAAAGTGGGATGCAGAATGTTCTCTTAAGAGATTTTATTATGCCAATTGACTTAGATGTCCCCTGAAACCATGGTCCCCAGACCCCTGCCCCTGCTATGCTGGCCTTCGAAGGATTCAGTTTATTCAGGAATCTTCTTTGCTTTTGGTTTAGGACAATTGTGCTGACCTCCCCTGTATTGTGTGCTGTCTTTCCCTTCATCTAAAGTAGTTCTGATCTACTATCTAATTAGTGGGTTTTGGTTTTTTGACCATGCCAGAGGAAGTGCTTGTGGTTAGAAATGGCTGATGGTAAAAAAAAGATAATTCAAGACCTACACATGTTAGACAGATGTGTGAAACATGTGACTCTAATCACTGTGCCAGTTCTCAGAAAATGCCCCCTTTGCCCTCCCTCAAAAAATGTTTTTTCTAACCCGTGCCTGGGTCCTTATATTTTCTTTATAACCTTGTTCAGTCTAAAACCTTCTTAAAACTTATAATTAGAATAAGCTAATATTATAAAGTTATACCTTCTCTATATCAAAAGCCTTTTTCTGTCCTTAAGCATTAGATATAATCATCCTAGAACTTTTTTGTTTTATATTTCAAAAGAATCCTCCATCTTAATGTAAAGTAACTCAATTTAGCAAAGACTACAGATGTCTAGATGCCACAAAGCATGTGGTTTTAGTGGTCAGCCAGAATTCTGTATCACCTAAAGCCATCCTTACAAAAGATGTAAACACCTACCAGGATGGTCAACTGAGGTTCTATATATGTTAACCAACCAAAACTGTTTTCGCTGTAACCTGCTGCATGAGGTTTTTTCTTCTTCTTTGTTATTATCACAGCCCCCTCTAGAACACACTATTGGATTTCTCCCAGCACTTCGTCTCCCTGTTTTGCAGAATGCTTTCTTTGCCATAATAAAGCTCTTTGTTTTTACATCTCAACAGACACGTGGTATCTACACTACAACAATATATTACGCCCTTTTTCTATTCTTAGAAGACTAAAAGGTCTTTCATAATTTTTCTATTAATCTGACAAATATTTAGTGAGAACCTGTATGCCAGGCTCTGTGCTAACATGGAGCTCTTGGTACAAATGGGGAGATGGACAAAACAATAAATCGGCCAGTTAATTAATTAATTACAGTTGTGGTAAATCCTATAAAGCAAAATAATGCTATGAGGACACATCACAGGTAAACCTAGCTTTATATGGGCTTTGGAGAGACTTCCTTAAAGAAGCAAGATTACAAGTGGAACCTGAATGATGAGCAGAAGCCAGACAGGCACAGTAGGTGAGGCAGTAGTGGGGATCAGGCAGAGAAAATATCTTTTGAGAAGACTTTGAAGTAGGAAGCAGCTTAGCTTGTTTAAGAAACTGGGAGAAGGCAGTTTGGTTATACCATAGTGAGCACAGGAAAGCATGGAGCAGGATGTGGTTGAAAAGGTAGAACTGACAAGCATCCTGTGGGAAACTGTAAACCATGTTAGAGATTTAGGGATTTATCCTAAAGGCAATGGGAAGCCATTGAAGGGTTCTGAGTGGAAGAGTGACAATATCAGATTTTAGTGGACTTGATACTATAGTCTACTACTGTTTTCCTTATGCTCTGAGATTAAAATGTTTAAAGTTATTTTGTAGTATACATCTCCATAGCACTGAAAACACCAAGCAAGCTTCTTTCAAATCTATAAGGATTTTCTTAAATATTTAAATAATTGAGAACAGTTACCTTAAAAAAGGTGTTATTTTAGCTACTTCCAATCATTATACAGGTAGTCCCTGACTTACGATGTATTTGAGTTAAGAAGAACTGCATTTAAGGCTGCCTGTTTTTTTGGTGCATCTTATTGTTGGTAATAGGTACTACATACAATGTTGCAGCCGTAATTTGCTGATTTATCATTCTCAGGTGTTCATTTGCAGATGTTGAATGTTATGATTTATTGTTCAAAACACTGCCAATAGTAGGCTATGAAAACTAAAAAAAAAAAAAGAGGTATTTGACTTACTTCAGAACCAGCTTATGACAGTCGTTGGAACGGAACCCTGTCACAAGTCAGGGACTATCTTATTTCAAAATTTAGAACACAACTTAGCTTCAAATATATATATTTCATTATATTTATATTTTATAAAACAAACATTTAAAAATACTTACTATTTATTTTACTTACTTCTAAAAGAAAATCTCCTAGATACTGAATTGGGTAAAATGGAGCCTGAAAGTTATCTTTTTCTTTCTCAGCCTTGATTCTTGCATTACCGGCAATCACATGAGTTATCCCACTTTGTGAGCTTTTTGGTAAAATAACATTTGCCTTTCCAGCTTCCAAAACTCTGAATAAAAATGTAAACATATAAAAAAAAAGTCAAATTATCTGAATCAATTACTTCCTAGGTGTTATGGATTGAATTGTATCCCCTCAAAAGTTATGCTGAAGTCCTAACCCCTACACCTGTAAACAGAACCTGTTTGGAAAGAGGGTTTTTCTTTTGTTATATTAATAAGGCCATACCAGAGTAGGGTGGGTCCTAAACCTAATCTAAGTGTCTTATAAAAAAAAGGAAGAAAACAGACATGGTTGGAGACACACACAGAGACCATGTGAGGAACCATTCTACAAGTCAAGGAATGCCAAGGAAGATCCAGGGCTACTGACAAGGCGCAACCATCCCCTAGAGCCAATGCCCTGATTTGAACTTCTAGCCTCCAAAACTGTGAGACAATAAATTTCTATTCCTTAAAGGTACCCACTTTGTGATATTTTGTTATGACAGCCCTAGGGAACTAAGAGACTATAGGAACAGAACTTTCTGAAAGAAATTGATCTCTTCAGGCTGTATGAATGCCATTGAGAATAATTATTGCAGTAATTTCTTAAATTATAAGTTGTTCAGAGAAGATACTTAAGAAATCTGTTACTCTTTCTACCTATTTTCTTGGTATGGGAAAGGCTACTAAGAACCAAGAATACTAAATTATTCCCTAAGAAAAAGTTACCTCGCTAAGCCAAAAGAACACCAAAGGAAGTACCAAAGGAAGTCTAAGGAAGCAATTACCTTGGAAGGCAACATAACTCCAGGCGGAGCATTCTGAACTACAAAAATGGAATGAGTTGCCAATCCCCTCTAAGAAATTAGCTTGCAAAAAAGGTTCAACCTGGGTCCACATTAAAAGACATATTTTACATTTAGACTCAGAAGACATACATATAGACACATATGTCCCAAAAGTTTCATGAAAGTACTGTTTCTACTTATGATTTAGGAAGCTACTAGAGAATACTGCTACTACTTAACAATGAAAAAAGAAGGAGCCAAATAATCTACAAAATCATGATTTTCTTGAGCCCATCAGAGAGCTGAGGTCACAAGTTAACCAAGTAATCTGATTTCTAGTGACAGGACTGAAAGGAGAAATAGGCAAAACCACTATTATAGTTAGAAAATTCCAAACTCCTCTACCAGAAATTGGTGGAACAAGTATACAGAAAATCAGTAAGGATACAGAATACTGAATAACATCATCGAACGATTTGACTTAATCAATATATGTAGAATACCTGACACAACAACAGAAGAATACACATTTTTCTCTCAAGTGCACATGCAACATTCACCTAGCTAGACCATATTTTGGGCCAGAAAACAAATCTTAACACATTTAAAAGGACTGGAATGACACAAAGTATATTCTCTGACCACACATACACAAACCAGAAATCAATAACAAAGATATCTGGAAAATTCCCAAATATTTTTGAATTACACAACAAACTTGCATGTAACCAATGGGACAAAGAAATCAAAAGGGAAATTTTTAAAAATACGATGAACTGAATGAAAATGCAAACACAATTAATCCAAAATTGTGGGAATTATCTAAAGCAGTTCTTAGGGGGAATCGATACTAGAAAAGTAGTTTAATTTTAAGGATCTAGAAAAAATAAAGCAAACTAAGCCACAGAAAAACCCAAACCAAACCCATCGCCTTCAAGTCGATTCCGACTCATAGCAACCCTGTAAGACAGGGTGGAAGAGTTTCCAAGGAGCGCCTGGTGGATTTGAACTGCTAACCATGTAGTTAGCAGCCGTGGCTCTTAACCACTACGCCACCAAGGTTTCCAAGCCATAAGAAGCAGGAATAAAACCAAGTGCAGAAATCAGTGAAACAAATGGATGAACAATAGAGAAAATTTATGAAACCAAAAAATAATATTGTTTTTTAAATTCCAATTTCCAACCTGTCATTGCTAGTATATAGTAATACAACTAATTTTTGTATATTGATCTGTTATTCTGTGGTGTTGCTAAATTCACTTATTAGTGCTAGAAGCTTTTATTTTATATTTACAAATTTTTAGTACACGACCATGTCTTTTGGAAATAAAGACAATTAGTTTTATACTTCTTTGTTTTCAATGTGTATGTCTTTTATTTTTTTTCTCTGCCTTATTACACTGGTAGTACCTCAGTCCGTGGTCCCTGGGTGGCACAAACGGTTTGTGTTGCACTACTAACCTAAAGCTCAGCAGTTCAAACTCGCCCAGTGGCACCCTGGAAGAAAGGCCTGGTAATCTGCAGCCATAAAAATTAGTCCAAATACCCTGTGGAGCAGTTCTACTCAGTAACACATTGGGTTGCCATGAGTTGGCATGGACTCAACTGCAACAAGCACTGGCCCAGTGCTGTCGAGTCAGTATCGCGTTATAAGAGAAACGGTCAGAGTGAGCATCTTTGCCTTGTTCTGATCATCACAGAGGGAAAAAATCTTTCACCATTAAATAAGATATTAAGTTTAGATTTTTTCATAGATGCCCTTTTTCAGGTTGAGGATACAAATATCCTTAATAAATATTTGCAAATAAAATCCAGCAATATATTCAAAATGGATAATATACTATGATAAAGTAGAGTTTATTTAAAGAATACAAATTTGGTTTAATATTTGGGGATCAATCAATGTAATTCACCATATTAACAGAATAAAGAAGAGAAGACAATTATCACAACAGATGCGGATAAAAACTTTTAGATCAATACATTTATAATCGAATTCCAAAAAATAAAATATCTAGGGATAAATTTAACAAAATATGTGCGAGATATGAACAATGAAAACTATAAAACATTAATGGTAAGAGTTCAGTAAATAGAGATACAGCATTCACTGACGAGAGGACTCAATATTGTTAAGATATCGATTCTTCCCCAATTTGACCTACAGATTCAATACAATAGCGGTCAAAATCCCAGCATGCCTTTCTGTAGAAATTGATAAGCTGATTCTAAACTATACATGAAAATGAAAGGATCCAGGGTAGTTAAAATAATTTTGAAAATGGCAAAGCTGGAGGACACACACTACCTGATTTTAAGACTCACTATAAAGCTACAGTAATCTAAAACAGTGTGATGTTGGTGTAAGGTAGGCATACAGATCAATGGAACAGGATAGGAAGATCAGAAATAGACCACACATACATAGTCAATTAATTTTCTACAATAATGTCTAAGTAATAGCAGAACAACTGGAACTCTCATACACTGCTAATGAGAGTGTAAAAAGGTTCAACTACTTTGGAAAACAGTTTGGCATTTTCTTATGTTAAACATACACATACATCTGAGCTAGCAACTTCATCTCTACATAATTACCCAAGAGAAAAGAAAACATGTCGACATGAAAACTTAAAGTTTCATAGAAGCCTTATTCATATTAGCATAAATTGGCAACAACCCAAACGTCCATCAAAAGGTAAATAAGTAAACAAATTGCTACAGTGGGATACTACTTAGCAATAGAAAGGAATGAACTACTGATAAATACAATCATATAGATAAATCTCAAAAATATCATGCTGTGCAAATGAAACTGCATCAAAGGAGTGTATACATATGATCCCATTTATATAAACCTATAAGAAAGACTAATCTATAGTGACAGAAAGGAAAATCAGCAATTGCCTGGTGTTGGTGGTGCAGAATTAAATCTGCAAGGGCAAATCTGTAAGGGCACAAGAGAACATTGTAGGATGATGTAAATGTTATAAATCTTGACTGTAGTGGGGGTAACATGGGTGTATATATTGGTTCAGACTCATCAAAGTGTACGTTTAATATAGGTACCTTTTACTGTCCGGTAAATGGTAATTCTGCTAAGATGATAAAAAGCCTCTCCCCCTCCAAAAAAGTACTGACAGTCCAAGAATACAGTATACCCATTAAAAAGTCTTTAAAGATATGACGCAAAAGATAAAACGAAATGAAATTATGATGGAAAAAGTATGAATCATGAAGACAGTACTATATAAACTGCAGTTGGATTACTTTTGTGTGTGGCCACTCTGGCTAAGGGCTTATAACTTCCCACCCAGGTGACTGTGTGATAGGGTAATCTGTGCCCACCAAGCGGACTGGTCAGTTTTTCCTTAGAGAGAGCCAATTCCAGAGGAGAGGAATCCACCACCACCAAGAAAGGCCAAACCAACAGAACAGACCCCAGCAGCAGAGACCTGGCAGCAGGAGATGGAACGGTGGGCTTCCTAGCCCACAGAGAGAGAAAGCTGAGTGCCTTTGTGCAGAGGTTGAGGGCCAGGGAGAGGCATGACTATGATGCACAGCTGGGGATTGGCTATCCTGCTGATCTTGGTTCTCCTTCCCCTTTGTGGGGTTGGAGGAGGTCAGACACTGCCCACATGCCATTCTTACATAAACCCAGAAGAAAGCTTTTGGGATGATATAATAACTCTACTTCAAAAATCTAAAAGTGCTCCAAAAGCAAAAACAGAAATCTCCCAATTTACTTGATTTATTATACTTGGTCAAAAACTAACATGGGAGGCAAAAAATCACTAAGATAGTCTAAAGCAATACCATAAAATACATTTTCTTCTATTAGTGACATACACTTAAAGGAGCCGAATGGCTTAACTAGGAGATCAAAGCATCAGTCAATGGCTCGTTTGGACTAAATTAATGATTGCAAAGAAATACAAAAAGGTGTTCATGCAAACCAAAGCTGTCTTGCATGCAAATCAAAATTGTTTTCTCATTAATTACCTCATTTTTTTAATGAGATTTCATCCTACCTTATAAGAGAATCACTTCGTTTATCAGATCTAACAAGGAGAACAACTTTCCATCTGTGGAAGGCTCCTGGAGCACCAGTGCGTTTCAATTCTTCACGCCATCTTTTAGGTGCAGATTGCATTTGAGGTGAATACTGGGAGTCTTTTTGAATTTTATATCCCCATTCATAAGTTGTTTCATCAAGCCATCTGCCACTTCTGGCACTATGAATTATGTAGTCCTTAGTTAGTACCCACTTTCCTGGAAAGCAAATGTACTGTCATCCACAAAAGAATTCTGGTTCTGATAAGGTTAAACACTAAAGATCAAATATCAAATAAATTTCAACCTTTCTCAACATGAGACTAAAATGTCAACATTATTTTTATACTACAATGTTTTCCTAAATTTTTGATAGCAAGAAGCCTACAGCTACAGTATCACTGAACATTGTATATAATCATTTCTATGACAAGTCTAAATATTGCAAAGAAAAGATCGATATAAGGTTTCGAAATCTAAAATAAAACGTAGTATTAATTGAATTTTTATTGTTATTCACGATTTTGGGCTTGATTTATATCCTTTCCACTTTGCTAATAAACTTCTCCGATAATGTTCACAGCATTGTTACACTTTGAAAAACAAAATTTATTACATTAGAGAATTTCTCAGGATAGTAATACTATTTTGTAGTTTTTTGATCTGAGCATCAATAGTTTTTGTAAACCGCAGGGACAATGTATGCATTCATTTGTGGGGGGTAATAACGAATCCTAGCCTTTTCCTGGTAAGTCACTCTAAAAGTGGTAAATTCACCCTCACAGTAGAGAAAACTACAGAAGGAATCCCAATGGTGACAAAGGGAAACAGGAGATTTTGATCCTAATTTGGGTTTATGGGATTTAGTATCTTCGAAAAATAAAATCAGATGATCACGCTTTATGGTAGGAATGGGAGGCAAGGCAGCAGGAGTAGAGAAAGAGTTGAAAAAACAAAAACAATGGCTATTTTTAATGATAAATCATAGAAAAGAAACTTTCTGAGAAGAGCCTAGGCTTCACCAAAAGATTACATTTTGAGCATTTTGTGCCAAATGTTTTTGTTAAAGAATTTTTTTTCCCCTACATAAACCACTAAGACATTAAATCCTTGGTGCAGTAAATATTTCTTAAAAATGCGTATTTTAATAAATTTTTCATGAATTGCAAAGTTTTACTCAAAAAAATAAAAAATTATATCAAATATTCTTAGAAAACTATCAAAAAACATGTCTGATGTAATAAACATGCTGTCTTTCTAGAGTTTAAATTTACTCAGTGAGGTATTTTTTTCTTTAACATGAAGATTTTTTTTTTTTTTCAGGGAAGAGCAGTAAGCTTACCTGCTGCACAAGCTGCTAAAAATTTTTCACTCCTACACAGGCGTTCAGCTATAAGATGTGTACAATTTTTGTATTTCTAAAAGAGGAAATCCATATGAAAAACATATTACTAAAGTAAGATTTCCTTTATAACACAGTAAAAAAAAAGTCTTACATATCATGGAGCCATCTTATCATTCTTAGGCTAGAATTATACTATTTTTCAGCTATACCTTGAACATTTTGATAAGCAAGTTTCTGTACTCACCTCACTCTTAATAAAAGTGCAATCCAGTTTTAAGAGCAATTTGCCCAAAGCTTCCTTTTCTTCCATCTTAAATCCTGTCATCTGAATGATATGCTTTGGAGCACCATCTTCCATCTAACAAATACACACACAAAGAAGATAACATATAAAGATACTATTCACAGGGTTGACATTATTTTTTCTTAATTATGAGTGCTAAAAGTGAACACTAAATCCATCTGAAGACCCATTTCAAAACTAAAATAATGAATTAAATATATATGGCTTAACTGTAAATATCAATATGAAAATTACTTATGTACCACAGAATCTAGTTTTAAAAGTAATCTTCTCAAAATGCAACCTTAAATAAAGTTATAGGTTTTTTTCTAGCTTGAAACTGGAAAGTTTGCATTACTATAGACAATGAGGAATGACTGTAATTCCACATAAAAGTATAAACAATCAATATTGTTATTTAAAAAAAAAAAACCCAGTGCCCTCAAGTCAAGTTGGTTCCAACTCATAGCAATCCTACACGGTTTCCAAGGAGTGGCTGGTGGTTTTGAACTGCTGACCTTTTGGTTAGCAGCTGAGTTCTTAACTACTATGCCACCAGGGCTCCATATTAGCATAATAAAAAAAACTATCTTCAGTTTAAAATTACTGGTTTTTGCTAAGAGCCCCTGAAAAAAGTACACTTGTGGGGACAATGAAACAACCAGATTTTATATAAACTTTTGAAGAGCTTATGGACAGATACTGAAGAATATATATGAGTCATTGGAGAAACTGGCAGAACTAATGGTCCCACAGAATTTATACCAAATAATTTAATACAATAGGTACACATAGATCCTATTCTTAATTTATCATTTAACCTTGATATATATTAATTTCATTATAAAGCAGACTAATAAATCACAAGTTTTCATCTAAGTTTATTTTTACAGGGACCTTAATCCATATTTAAACGTAGTTCATAAAGTACTCTGCGTTTTGAGGAGGGACATTAAGTAAGAAACGGAAAACTCACAACATTACTAATCAGAATACAATTACTTCTGTTTACATGAGGTTAGAACTTTAGAATTAGATATGGCATTTTAGAGAAAATCTAGTTTCTCTTTACAGATGAGGAAAGCAGGGAGTAGAGAGATCAAGGTAACTTTTCATTTCCTAAAAATCCTGTCAATACAGCTCTAAATTTAAAACCTGTGAAACCCAGAACCTGTGTGAGGCAGAAGAGAAGGAAAACTCAAATATTTTCCACTAAAACAAGCAACAGAAATATGGTAAGAATATACCCTGTCGAAGATGAAAACTTGTGAGACCCGGAAAAACAACACAGTCCCGTTGAATTCTGGCTCTCACAGGTTTCACTATATTTAACTAACGCCACAGGGAAAGCACGGCAGTTGGCTTCTTTCAAAACAATGAGTAACATTCAAAAACTCTAAATTTTGAGCCAAAGACTAATAGCAGATAACCAGTGAAGTGAAAAAGCTTCCTTATAGAAATCCTGTTTTCAAAAACTAAAATAAATATGAAGTATAATAGATATACATGTACACTCAAATACATAAAGGTTGAAAATCATTTAGAATAAAAATGGGAAGAAAGTCTGACGATAACATTTTAAAGTATTACTCAAGATTAGGAGTAAACCTTCATTTCTCTTGCTTAATCTTTTGAAGAGAATGCACTTCAGCTAGAGTAATATCACTCCTGGTTTCTCCCTCTACTCTTCTTCATCTCCGTTTGGAGGAGGAAAAGCTGCTGGAGAGAACCAACTGGATATACTTTGCTCAGCTCTTCCTGGTTCTCCTTTGAATCTTTTGGAAACTCTGGTGGCGTAGTGCTTAAGAGCTACGGCTTCTAACCAAAAGGTTGGCAGCTCAAATCCACCAAGAGCTCCCTGGAAACTCTATGGGGCAGTTCTACTCTGTCCTATAGGGCTATTAAGAGTCAGAATCGACTCGACAGCAACGGGTTTGGTTTTTGGTATCTGTAAAGACAGTTCATATTAAATGCTTTCTGACATGTGCTGAGGAGCTGCCAGTATAGTCCTACACTGCCTGTGTGAGTAAATCAATTTAACGGTTATGTATTAAGAAGTGCATGGAGTTGCACATCAAAGCCATTTTTATTCCGTTGATGCTGATATTTTTATTTCAATATCTGACTTTCCATTTTCTCAGTTGGCTCCAGAAGCAGGAAAGAGGTATCACATATTAACTTCCTGTTGTTGGTTGGTTTTTTTTTTTTTTTGGTAGCTGCCATTGAGTCAATTCTGACTCATGGTGACCCCACGTGTGTAGTGTAGAACTGCTCCTTTCGGTTTTGAAGGCCGTAACCTTCCGGAAGCTGATACCCAGGCCTATCTTCTAAGGGGCAAAGAACTGCCAAACTTGGGGTTCGTAGTCCAGCACTTAAACATTGTACCTTAACAGGAACCCCTACCCGTAAAAAAAAAAAAATCTGTTGCCGTCGAGTTGATTCCGGCTCATAGAGACCCTATAAAAAATAGAACAGAGTAAATTGCCCCATACAGTTTCCAAGGAGCATCTGGTGGATTCAAACTGCCGACCTTTTGGTTAGCAGTCATAGCTCTTAACCGCTATGCTACCAGGGTTTCCAAGAACCCCTACAAACACCCTAAAATCATAAAATTCAGATACAGAACATAATATGTCTTTAGAATAAGGCTCTTCAATGAAGCAAATGCTTTAAAAAGTTACAAGGATCTGCTCAGTACAAAATCATAAAGTGTACACAGGAGAGCTAAATGTTTTATAAAAAAAGTTAATCATTTAAATCATACACACAAAATAAAATACTACCATCATTAAACAAAATGAAACTAGCTTCCTGCATAAAGTATTCTTTATTAACCATACAATTTTTTAAATCATTTACATGGATTAAATAACCAAGCTCCTACAACGTAACTGACAACAGGCTAATCTCTAAAATTTATAGAAAACTTCAACATCTCAACAACAAACAGACAAATAACCCAATTAACAATGGACAAAGAACGTGAACAGACACTTCACCAAAGAAAACATTCAGGAAGCTAACGAACACAGGAAGATGTTCTCGATTATTAGGCAAGATGCCAATTGTTGTTGTTAGGTACCATCTAGCCAGTTCTGACACATAGTGCCCTGTGTACCACAGAACCAGACACTGCCTGG
Source organism: Loxodonta africana (assembly GCF_030014295.1). Lineage (NCBI taxonomy): Eukaryota > Metazoa > Chordata > Mammalia > Proboscidea > Elephantidae > Loxodonta > Loxodonta africana. The sequence continues at coordinate 101,446,339 of NC_087343.1, read as the reverse complement.
TCCTGCACCATGCTCGCAATCGTTGTTATGCTTGAGCCTATCATTGCAGCCACTGTGTTAATCCATCTTTTTGAAGGTCTTCCTCTTTTCCACTGACCATGTACTTTAACAAGCATAAGATACTTCTCGAGCGACTGATCCCTCCTGCCAACATGTCCAAAGTACGTAAGACGCAGTCTCGCCATCCTTGCTTCTAAGGAGCATTCTGGTTGCACTTCTTTCAAGACAGATTTGTTCGTTCTTTTGGCAGTCCATGGTATATTCAATATTCTTTGTCAATGCCACAATTCAAAGATGACAATCCTTCTTAGGTCTTCCTTAGTTATTGTCCAGCTTTCACATGCATATGATGCAACTGAAAATACCATGGGTCAGGCACATCTTGGTCTTCAAGGTGACATCTTTGCATTTCAACACTTTAAAGAGGTCCTTTGCAGCAGATCTGCCCAACGCATCTTTCGATTTCTTGTCTGCTGCTTCCATGGGTGTTGATTGTGGATCCAAGTAAAATGAAATCCTTGACAACTTCAATCTTTTCTCTACTTATCATGATGTGGCTTATTGGTCCAGTTGTGAGATTTTTGTTTTCTTTACGTTGATTGTAATCCATACTGAAGGCTGTGGTCTTTGATCTTCATCAGTAAGTGTTTCAAGTCCTCTTCACTTTCAGCAAGCAAGGTTGTGTCATCTGTATAATGCAGGCTGGAGTCTTCCTCCAATCCTGATGCCCCATTCTTCTTCATACAGTCCAGCTTCTCCGATTATTTGCTCAGCAAACAGATCGAATAGGTATGGTGAAAAGATACAACCTTGATGCACACCTTTGCTGACTTTAAACCATGCAGTATCCCCTTGTTCTGTCCAAACTACTGCCTCTTGATCTATGTACAGGTTCCTCGTGAGCACAATTAAGAGTTCTGGAATTCCCATTCTTTGCAATGTTATCCATAATTTGTCATGATCCGCACAGTTGAATGCCTTTACTAGTCACTAAAACATGGGTAAACATCCTTCTGGTATTCTCTGCTTTCAGCCAGGATCCATCCAACATCAGCAATGATATTCCTGGTTCCATATTCTCTTCTGAATCTGGCCTGAATTTCTGGCAGTTCCCTGTACAAACAGATATAGGGCTGGCAGTGCTCACTAGTCTATGCCAAGAAATTTGGAAGACAGCTACCTGGCCAACTGACTAGAAGAGATCTGTATTTATGCCTATTCCCAAGAAAGGTGATCCAATCGAATGTGAAAATTATGGAACAATATCATTAATATCACACACAAGCAAAATTTTGCTAAAGATCATTCAAAAGTGGATAGAGCGGTATATCGACAGGGAACTGCCAGAAATTCAGGCCAGATTCAGAAGAGGACATGGAACCAGTGGCAAAATTAAAAAGATGCAAATGAAAACTACAATGAGATATCATCTCTCATCCCTGCAAAAATGGCAACTGATCAAAAAAAACAGAAAACAAATAATCCTGGCAAGGTTGTGGGGAAACTGGAACTCTCATACACTGCTGGTGGGAATGTAAACTGGCACAACCACTATGGAAAATGGTAATGGCACTTCCTTAGAAAGTTAGAAACAGAATTATCATACGATCCAGTAATCCCACTCTTATTTCAATAGACATATGCATGCATACACATGTTCACTGCAGCACTGTTCACAATAGCAAAAAGATGAAAACAACCTAAATGCCCATCAGTGGATGAATGGATAAACAAAATGTGGTATATGCACACAATGGAATACTATGCAATAATAAAGGCTAATGATGAATCTGGGAAATATCTCACAATATGAATGAATCTGGGGGGTATCATGCTGAGCAACATAAGACAATCACAAAACAACAACAATTATATGAGACTACTATTATAAAAAGCCAAGAATAGGTTTACACACAGAAATAAGTATTCTTTGATAGTTTCCAGAGAGGGGAGGAGGAGAGAAGGAGAATCACTAACTAGATAGTAGACAAGTGTTAATTCCGGTGAAGCGTAAGGCAACATACAATATGGGGGAAGCCAGCACAATGTGACCAAGGCAAAGGAAGATACTGAGAATTACGCAAGAATAAAGGACAACTACAGTAAATGCTATGCCGTAGACAACCCTGCAGCAACAGTAATAACAATACTTTGGGAGTAGATACATGGGTTAATATGTACACTAAATAGGTGAGGGGCATCATACAAGAGTATACCCATGTATGTATATATCAGTATGGTTGTGGGTATTTCTACATAAAACAAACAAAAACCAAACCCAGTGCCGTCGAGTCGATTCCGACTCATAGCGACCCTATAGGACAGAGTAGAACTGCCCCATAGAGTTTCCAAGGAGCGCCTGGCGGATTAGAACCGCCGACCCTTTGGTTAGCAGCCATAGCACTTAACCACTACGCCACCAGGGTTTCCATATTTCTACATAAATATTTGTAAATGCTGCATGTATACTCGTATATATAACAGACCATACAGGGGGCACAATCATAGAAACTACTTAGCCATTGGGACTGAACTACTGGGCCTGAAGGCTAAGAACCATAGTCTCAGGGGGCAACTAGGTCAACTGGCAAAACACAGTTCATAAAGATAATATTCTACATCCTAGCTGGTGAGTACCATTGGGGGACTTAAAAACTTTCGAGCAGCCGTCTAAAAAGCAACTATTAGTCTCTTCCCACCAGGAACAAAGGAGAACAAAGAAAATTCAAGACCCAATGAAACAATTAACCCAAAGCACTAATGGCACACATGAAATACAGTCTTCTCTAACCTGAGACGAGAAGAACTATACGGTGCCTGGCTACCACTAATGACCACTCTCACTGGGATCACAATAGAAGGTCCCAGGTAGAATGGGCAAAAAATGTAGAACAACAACAACAAAAAAAGACCACTTACTGGTCTGAAAGAGACTGGAAGAACCCCCGAGAGTATTGTCCTAAGATAAACTTCTAACTTGGAATGACAGACACTCCAAGAAGCTACCTTTCAGCAAAATAATAGACGGGGCTATAAAATCAACAATAACATCCATGAAAAATGTGCTCCTTAGGACAACTGACTATATGAGACCAAAAGGGCAACATTTGCCCAAAACCAAAGATGAGAAGACACAGAAGGACAGGGAAACCCTACTAATGAAAACGGGGAACCCAGGGAGGAAATGGGGTGAGTGCTGACATACTACAGCGATTACAACCAATCTGTGTAAGAATCACTGAATGGAAAATTAATTTGCTATGCAAACCTTCACTTAAAGCACAATAAAATGTTAATAACAACCAAGCTCCTGAGCATTATCATTCCTAGACATATACTGGTTAATATACAAAAACTTTACAAAGAGTATGCTCTTTTCCTAGAAATAATAATGATTTAGTCTGATGCAAAACACATACAAACACAAACACACATAATAAGGTCACATATGGATTATATAACACGTTTATAATCAGGGAGAAAACTTCTTTCATTAATTCTAGGGAGTTACTTAAATCCTTTAAGCAAATTTCCTTTAGAAAATGATAAGTCTTCTAGAAATATTAAACCAGTTGCCATCAAGTCCATTCCAACTCATGGAGACCCCATGGGTGTCAGACTAAAACTGTACTCCATAGGGTTTTCATTGGCTGGTTTTTCACAAGTAGACTGCCATGTCTTCCTACTGAGGTGCCTCTGGGTAGACTTGAACTTAACCTTTTGGTTAGCAGCCAAGCACATTAGCAGTTTGCACCACCCAGCAACTCCTCTAGAAATATTAGACAAGCAAAATTCAACATATCTGTGAATAGCATTTTGGTATTCTAACGGAAAAAGAAATCATTGTTTTTATAGTTCTTGAAAGCTACTATTATCAGAGGAGTACGAGTGTTTTAAACGTACATATTTTTCCCATTGTATTTTACTTATGTATTAAAGAGTTTCAAAAGCTATTTGGTAGGCTATTTTAAGAAACATTGTTAAAGAAGGGAAGTTTGAGTGGTTTTAAAACCTTAAAAGCTTGCTTACCTGACTATTCTAAAATACTGATGTGTAGAAGGCAATCAAAATATACAGAAAGCATCAAGAAAACAAAAATTCCCTGTAACGCTACCACCCAAAAACTTTTATTAAACGGTTGTTCTTTAAATTTTATTTTACTGCTTCCTGAGAATTAAATATATGTGATATAAAACTACAAGAAATAAAATTACCATACTATGTTTCTCTTTTCAGATTAAGTTGTTGTCGTTAGTTGCTATCAATTCCGTTGCTATCAATTCCGACTCACGGCGACCCCATATGTGCAGAGGAGAACAACTCCATGGGGTTTTCAAGGCTGTGACCTACCAGAAGCAGATCACCAGGCCTGGAAGCAGATTGCTGGGTCTGTCTCCCGAGAAGCCTCTGGGTGGATTCAAATCGCCAACCTTTCGGCTAGCAGTCGAGCACTTAGCCGTTTGCACCATCCATGAACTCCTTGCAGATCAATTTAACAATAAGCTATTTTAAAACTTGATTATTTACTACCAACGTGACATTTTAACATATTTTGGGTTGATGTATATATTATTAAATTATTTGGACTTGCTAGAGTCAGTGTATAAAACAAAATTCTCACCTTAAAACATAGTATCTTTATAATGGAATAAAGGTAATGAAAATAATCCATTTTGTACATTTAACAGCACTTTCTGTCAGAGCCCACAGTAAAATGAAAACAGGACCAACAGTGTAAAATAGGAGAAATCAGAAAAGCCTTTTTTTTTTTTTTTAATAATTTTTATTGAGCTTTAAGTGAACGTTTACAAATCAAGTCAGTCTGTCACGTATAAGCTTATATACACCTTACTCCATACTCCCACTTACTCCCCCCCTAATGAGTCAGCCCTTCTGGTCTCTCCTTTCGTAACAATTTTGCCAGTTTCTAACCCTCTCTACCCTCCTATCTCCCCTCCAGACAGGAGATGCCAACACAGTCTCAAGTGTCCACCTGATACAAGTAGCTCACTCTTCATCAACATCTCTCTCCAACCCATCGTCCAGTCCCTTCCATGTCTGATGAGTTGTCTTCGGGAATGGTTCCTGTCCTGGGCCAAAAGAAAGTTTGGGGACCATGACCGCCGGGATTCCTCCAGTCTCAGTCAGACCATTAAGTCTGGTCTTTTTATGAGAATTTGGGGTCTGCATCCCACTGATCTCCTGCTCCCTCAGGGGTTCTCTGTTGTGCTCCCTGTCAGGGCAGTCATCAGTTGTAGCTGGACACCATCTAGTTCTTCTGGTGTCAGCACGATGTAAGTCTCTGGTTCATGTGGCCCTTTCTGTCTGTTGGGCTCATAGTTGTCGTGTGACCTTGGTGTTCTTCATTCTCCTTTGATCCAGGTGGGTTGAGACCAATTGATGCATCTTAGACGGCCGCTTGTTAGCATTTAAGACCCCAGATGCCACATTTCAAAGTAGGATGCAGAATGCAGAAAAGCCTTTTTAAAGCAATTTCTTTCCTTTGAAAAATGAATAAGAAACTGAAATTAAACAGGCAAAAATGAGGAAAGGACTAGCCAAAAAAATGAGGGGTCCTCAATGGAACTGAATTGAGAATCCAGACATAAATCCATCCACATATGAGCAGTTGATATTTGATAAAGGCCCCAAAACAGTTAAATGTGGAAAAGACAGTCTTTTTAACAAATGGTCCTGGCATAACTGGATATCCATCTGCAAAAAAAGGAAACAAGACCCATACCTCACTCCATGTATAAAAACTAACTCAAAATGTATCAAAGACCTAAATATAAAATCTAAACTGATAAAGATCATGGAAGAAAAAAAAGGGACAACGTTAGGAGCCCTAATACATGGCATAAACAGTACAGAAAACATTTTAAAGAACGTAGAAGAAAAACTAGATAGCTGGGAGCTCCTAAAAATCAAACACTTATGCTCATCCAACGACGTCACCAAAAGAGTAAAAAGCCTACCTCCAGACTGGGAAAAAGTTTTTAGCTATGACATTCTGATCAGTGCCTGATCTCTAAAATCTACATGATACTGCAAACTCAACTACAAAAAGACAAATAACCCAATTAAAAAACGGGCAAAAGATATGAATAGACACTTCACTAAAGAAGACATTCAGGTAGCTAACAGATACATGAGGAAATGTTCATGATCATTAGCCATTAGAGACATGTAGGTCAAAGCTACAATGAGATTCCATCTCACTACAACGAGGCTGGCATTAATCCAAAAAACACAAAATAATAAATGTTGGAGAGGCTGTGGAGAGACTGGAACACTTCTACACTGCTGGTGGGAATGTCAAATGGTTCAACCACTTTGGAAATCGATTTGGTGCTTCCTTAAAAAGTTAGAAATAGAACTACCATACAATCCAGCAATCCCACTCCTCGGAATATATCCTAGAGAAATAAGAGCCTTTACACAAACAGATATATGCACACCCATGTTTATTGCAGCACTGTTTACAATAGCAGAAACGTGGAAGCAACCAAGGTGCCCATCAACAGATGAATGGATAAATTATGGTATATTCACACAAGGGAATACTACGCGTCGATAAAGAACAGTGAGAATCTGTGAAACGTTTCATAACATGGAGGAGCCTGGAAGGCATCATGCTGAGTGAAATTAGTCAGTTGCAAAAGGACAAGTATTGTATAAGACCACTATTATAAGAACTTGAGAAATAGTTTAAACTGAGAAGAAAACATTCTTTTGTGGTTACGTGAGGGTGGGGGGCGGGTGGGAGAGGGGTATTCACTAATTAGATAGTAGATAAGAACTACTTTAGGTGAAGGGAAAGACAGCACACAATACAGGGGAGGTCAGCACAATTGTCCTAAACGAAAAGCAAAGAAGTTTCCTGAATAAACTGAATGCTTCGAAGGCCAGCGTAGCAGGGGCAGGGGTCTGGGGACCATGGTTTCAGGGGACATCCAAGTCAACTGGCATAATAATATCTATTAAGAAAACATTCTGCATCCCACTTTGAAGAGTGGCACCTGGGGTCTTAAACGCTAGCAAGCAGCCATCTAAGATGCATCAATGGGTCTCAACCCACCTGGATCAAAGCAGAATGAAGAACACCAAGGACACAAGGTGATTACGAGCCCAACAGACAGAAATGGCCACATGAACCAGAGACTACATCAGCCTGAGACCAGAAGAACTAGATGGTGCCCGGCTCCAGCTGATGACTGCCCTGACAGGGAACACAACAGAAAACCCCTGAGGGAGTAGGAGAGCAGTGGGATACAGATCCCAAATTCTCATAAGACCAGACTTAATGGTCTGACTGAGACTGGAAGGACCCTGGTGGTCATGGCCCCCAGACCTTCTGCCGGCCCAGGACAGGAACCATTCCCAGAAGCCAACTCTTCAGACATGGATTGGACTGGACAATGGGTTAGAGAGGGATGCTGGTGAGGAGTGAGCTTCTTGGATCAGGTGGACACTTGAGACTATGTTGGCATCTCCTGCCTGGAGGGGAGATGAGAGGGTGGAGGGGGTTAGAGGCTGGCGAAATGGACACAAAAAGAGAGAGTGGAGGGAGAGAGCAGACTGTCTCATTAGGGGGAGAGTAATTGGGAGTGTGTAGCAAAGCACATGTCGGTTTTTGTGAGAATGACTGACTTGATTTGTAAACGTTCACTTAAAGCACAAATAAAAATTATTAACAAAAAAAAGATTAAAAAAAAATGAGGGGTCCTGCTTCAAACATTACGCAAATGTAAATCTGTTAGAAACAAATGAGAACACAGGACATTTACTCATAAAGTTGTAAGAAAAGCTGGACTATTATCTAAACTTCTGCAGAATTGTGATTTCCAGTCATGGCACACAATAACTAGCACGGTTTTTTTTTTTTTTTTTTAATTCCATTAGCCTGATCTAGTATCTTCCTATAATAAAATGATCTGCTTGAAGCAACGGAGCTTACATTTAGCCATGCATTTTAACACCAGTCTTTATGACAAACTAATGGCCCAGATCACAGATCTAATTCATACAGCTACATGGGAAAATTGATATTCATATATGTATACAGACATAGAGTAAACCCTGGTGCTGTAGTGGTTAAGAACTACAGCTGCTAACCAAAAGGTCAGCAGTTCGAATCCACCAGATGCTCCCTGGAAATGCTATGGGGCAGTTCTACTCTGTCCTGTAGGGTCACTATGACTAGAAATTGACCGCAATGGTTTTTTTTGTTGTTGTTGTTTCTAGACATGCCCAGATTTATAGATATATTTATATACCTACAAAATTGGTGGATTGATGATTCTTCCTACGACTCTGAAGGATTAAAACAATAAACACTAGCTTGATATGTCAACAAACTCAAAAGAGAACACTATACAAAAGTGCCTTACTACATATTAATGACCCAGACAATTCAGGCCTTAAAAGTACGGTCAAGTTTTTGGTAGGTTATATGTTTTAGGATATGGAGGATCAAGAGCTAATTTCTAGAAGTCTTCTAGTACTAGAAAGAAAGCAAATATACCCTAACATATTTTTACTAGAAGTATTTCTTGGGAAATTATACAACTTTCTAGAACTTATGGGTATGGTCCTTCAACCATTCACACAAAAGATACTATTCTAAAACAAAAGGAAAAGAAAACAAAATAGAGCATTTGTTCCTGACAGTTAAATATTTTATCTTTACTGTCGGAAAAATTAAAACTTAAATACAGTAATAGATTTTTAAGGAGCCCTGGTGGCGCAGTGGTTAAGAGCTCAGCTGCTAACCAAAAGGAAAATGTCCTATCATACTAACTGAAATTTAAAAATTTACTTACCTTGAACCATGTAACACCACTACTGAGGAGATAATGATTGAGAACAGAGTTGGCCTTAAGGCAGAGGAAGCAAATGTCTCTGTGGTGTGGACTTTCCCAAAATATCTCCCGCATGGGCCTATCCCTGATGCCTGAAATTCCTTTGCAGTTAACACCAGTTAGAAATGCAAGTGAATCTATGGCATTCACCACCATAATTAAGAACATTTTACCACATGCCAGCTTTTTAGGTCCTTTGGATTCTTTACAATATGATACATAACTAGAACATGTTTGAAGGAGTAAAAGATGTAGAGAATGCAGACAAAAGTAGAGGGCAGGAATACAGCCTTGAATGCAGGGGTCTGATTTAGTTTGGCAGGATGAGAATAGCAGGGTATAACAGTTGGGCAAAACAGTGGGGTCCTGCAAACAAGGGTGGCAGGAATGCTTAAAGAGGTCTATGGTAGGAGAATAATGACGAATGTTTCCCATCTGCCATTACAATTTCTTTTATGATCAACTCTGTATACAAAAGAACTTTGAGAACATAATGCATCTTATAAATTGTAAGTTATCATTAACAAAAATAAATAAGGACTTGTAAAATGTGTTTAATTTACATGTTTATATTTAAGAACTAATGTTTTTTTTTCCAAAAATAATCTTTACAAGGGGATACTGATTGGTTTAAAGCCAGGAAAGGTGTGCATCAGGGTTGTATCCTTTCACCATACCTGCTGAGCAAATAATATGAGAAGCTGAACTACATAAAGAAGAACGGGGCATCAGGATTGGAGGAAGACTCATTAACAACCTGCATTATGCAGATGACACAACCTTGCTTGCTGAAAGTGAAGAGGACTTGAAGCACTATGAAAATCAGAGACCACAGCCTTCAGTATGGATTACAATCAACGTAAAGAAAACAAAAATCTTCACAACTGGACCAACAGGCAACATCACGATAAACGGAGAAAACGATTGAAACTCTCAAGGATTTCATTTTACCTGGATCCACAATCAACACCCATGCAAGCAGCTGTCAAGAAATCAAAGGATGCATTGCACTGGGTAAATCTGCTGCAAAGGACCTCTTTAAAGGGTTGAAAAGCAAAGATGTCACCTTGAAGACTAAGGGATGCCTGACCCAAGCCACTATATTGTCAATCGTATCATATGCATGTGGAAGCTGGACAATGAATAAGGAAGACTAAAGAAGAATTGATGCCTTTGAATTGTGGCGTTGGCAAGGAATATTGAATATACCATGGACTGCCAAAAGAAGGAACAAATCTGTCTTGGAAGAAGCGCAACCCGAATGCTCCTTAGAAGCAAGGATGGCGAGACTGCGTCTTACATACTTTGGACATATTGGCAGGAAGGATCAGTCCCTGGAGAAGGATACCATGCTTGGCAAAGTACAGGGTCAGCGGAAAAGAGGAAGACCCTCAACGAGGTGGACTGATACAGTGGCTACAACATTGAGCTCAACCATAACAACGATTGTAAGGATGGCGCAGAACAGGGCAGTGTTTCGTTCCGTTCTGCATAGGGTCGCTATGAGTTGGAACCGGCTTGACGGCACCTAACAACAACAACAACAAATTTTGTCATTTAATTTTAATTAAAAACCAAACCAAACCTACCGCTATCGAGGTGATTCCAGCTCACAGCGATCCTATAGGACTGAGCAGAACAGCAGCCCATAGGGGTTCCAAGGGTGTAATCTTTACGGAATCAGGATGGCATATCTTTTTCCCATGGAGCACCTGGTGGGTTCTAATCATTGACCTTTCGGTTAGCAGCTGAACACTTTAACCACTGCACTACCAAAACAAAAAATGAAACTCGTTGCCATTGAGTTCATTCTGCCTCATAACAACCCTTAAGGACAGAGTTGAACTGCCCCATAGGGTTTCCAAGGAGCTGCTGGTGGATTCGAACTGCCAACCTTTTGCACTGCACCACTAGGACTCCTAATTTTAATTAATACATGCTTATCATAGGAAATTGGAAAAATAGTACAAAGTATATAGAAAAATTAAAATCGTCTCTAATTCCTTCATCCTGGGATACCACTCTTAATATTGGAGGGTGGGGGGAGAAGAATTTGATGTGCAGGTATTTTTCATACTTTTTCATGTATGAGAATACATATTTGCATACAATAAAATTTAGATATTACACTGGTTTGTGTCTTAATTTTTATATGAAATTGTATCATGAACATTTTTCTATGCCATGGTTTTTAAGGCCACATGATGAAAACTAGTAGTTTTTAATGTTCGTTGCTTAGCAAACTATTTTGATTTTAAACCTACTCCTACAGCAAACTAAGGAGAAACATTTTTAAAACCCCCCTCTTCTGAAGATATATTAAGCCTTGAATGAAATCAGTCCTGGAGCTTTGAATTCAAGAGTTTGATAGAGTTTTTGGAAACACTGGTGGCATAGTGCTTAAGTGCTACGGCTGCTAACCAAGAGGTCGGCAGTTCAAATCTGCCAGGCGCTCCTTGGCAACTCTATGGGGCAGTTCTACTCTGTCCTATAGGGTCGCTATGAGTCGGAATAGACTCGACGGCAGTGGGTTTGGTTTTTGGTTTGGATGGAGTTTCATGATTCCTCTTATCTAAAACATTTAACTGGGAAAGTAAACTTAAATGCTAAGACTGAAAAGGGTTATACAGTGTTGGATCCCTGTTTTAACTAATTTCAAAATGTGGACACATATCACAGAACTCATACTGTGTGTCTAAAATGCTGTTATATATGTAGGGAAGGGGGGTGGAGAGAGACAGAGACAGAGAAAGGACATATAGTCCCTGGGTGAAACAAATGCTTAAGTGCTGGACTACTAATTAAAAGTTGGTGGTTCAAACCCACCCAGAAGCACCTCAGAAGTAAGGCCTGACAATCTGTTTCTGAAAGGTAACAGCCTCAAAAACCCTATGAAGCAGTTCTACTTTGCACACATGGCAGTGCCATGACTCAGAAGAGAATGGATGGCAACTAACAAAACTCTAGCTATCTAATCTATCTATCTAAACATGTATTTGAAGCTATAAATTCAAGTGGATTTAAAAATTCTGTTCCCTCTTGGCCTAGGAGCCAAATTAGGCACCTTGGCTTAACTTCAGGCAGCTGACTTTGGCATTCTTAGAAAGATGTTCTAACCTTACTTGCTAACCCAGACACACACCTCCGCCTCCCACATATATATACACAGACATATACGTTATTTCACAGAGCTTACTTACTTCAGTGGCATTATTCGGAAAAAGAGCTGACGTTATTTAGTCTCTCTGATATTTCATATAAATTAAGAATGCTGTTCGAGTTAACTTATAAGCACAGTAATCAAATTTACAAATCCGGAAGGCCCTGGTGGCACAATGGTTAAGAGGCTGGCTGCTAATCAAAAGGTCACCAGTATAAAATCACCAGCCACTCCCTGGAAAACCTATAAGGCAGTTCTACTCTGCTCTAGAGGGTTGCTACCCAACCACTCCGCGCAACGGGTTTGGTTTTTTTGATTTTATACAAACCCACCCCAAACTATCAATGTATGTATTGAACAACTGCAATCAGGCAAACTTTCCTAAAATAGGAACATCTTGCACATCAGTAATGAATTAGGAATTGTGAGTACAACATAACATAAACCAAAAGGTGCAGTGTCTGTCATGCATACACTATGAATTCTGTTTAAATTTTCATTCCCGATGTCTCAAACCTTTTTTGTTTGTTTTTAGACAGGGTAGAGCTTGGCCTCCAAAATCATGATCCACCTAGGTCCTGGGTCAAATCCTTATAGAGCATACCGGAGGCTGCCTAATTTCTGTCAACATTTAATCAGAGCCTTTGGATGTGGAGAAATCTCAGAATAACCATTTAGTCTTGTTCCCAGCCTTTAGACAGCTGAGATATTACAATCCCCAGGTACAAAGACCCTCCTTTTAGGGAAAGAGATGTGCGCACAAGTGTGTGTCTGTGTGTGTGTGTGTACGCACGAGTATGTGTTTAAAGGCCTACGTAGTTACTTCTGACTAGCACAGCAACAGCAAAACTACGGTAACTTATTTGAATATATTTAAAAATTGTACTAGGGAGAGGAGGATGAAAGAATTTGCTCCGTAAACAGGAAGGTAGGACTGGAGGATCCCAGGCACCTTCAATGACGCTAAAATATGAAGAGCAGCCAAGAATCTGGGACTCTGGGCGAGGAGCCCCAGTCAGCTCTATGGAAACGAAGGACGCGAGTGGCCTAGCTCCTTCCCTGCGGAGAACAGAGCCGCGGGGCTGCGCAAACGGAAGGTGGGGGAGGGGCGCTCCGTACCATAGACCGGCGCTAGGCGGCCATCTCCGCCTGTGGGGCGGGGTCTGCGGCCGCAGCCCACCAACGCGGGCGCGGAGCGCAGCAAACCCGGCAAGTGGGAATGAACAGCGGCTGAGAAAAGCGCGAGAGGCGGGCACCACCAACGCCCACCTCAGACCCCTCCAGCTTTCCAGCCAGGTAGCGGCAGAAACTTCAGGGAACACAGCGTAGGGAAGAAACATCCCCAGAGTCAGGGTATACTGTGTCTTCGGAGGTGAGACCCTTTACCTTCCCGGCCGGCGTGTCTGGGCTGCTTCTCTCAGTTGTCGGTGGCGGCAGGAGCAACGACTGCCGCTGCAGCACTCACTGCTTCGCTAATCCGGGCTCTGGGAAATAATTTCCCGCCGCGCGCTCAGCAGCCCCGGAAGCAATTGTGGAATTTCCGGGTGGTTGTTAGTGACGCTCTCGAGCTGTCGTCAGGGAGGAGTGAGCGGGTGCGGGGCTGCACTTTGTGGCCACTGGGTCAGGCTTCTTTCGGATCAGCGCCGGAGGTGGGAGACTGGTAAGTGATTTTTCTGGGTTGCCTCCAGGGTCTAATATTTCCGGCCGAGGCTCCGGGCAGCGCCTTGGCCGGACCTGAAAGCGGGAGGGCAAGAATCGATCCAGTCATGAAGTGCGCATCCAGACCCTTGGCGCTTCATCGGTTGGGCGGCTGGAGAAGGCCCTAGGATCTCGGCTCCCCAGCTTCTGGACTCGCAGTATATGTCTCCAATTTGGAACTCGACCTCTCGCCCTCAAGTATCCTTGGGCGAGGCGGAAGACACCGTGTACCTCGACTCAGCTTAGTGCGAAGCCTCTCTACTAATCATTAAGAAGTGTTGTTACTGTCTCGCATGGGCAGGATTTGGTCACTTTACATTCTCGAGAGTTGCTTCACAATCCTCTCCTTAGTTCTTTTTCCATAGCCCTGAGTCTCTTGCCTGGGAGGCAGGCAATCTGCTGAAGTGGACAATTTTACAAATACTTGACCAGTGGGCTGAGAGGGTCGTTCCTGATTTAGAATTAATTAAATGTTCTCGCGGCAGTTTGAGTTAAATGTGGAGAATGGTCTTTGTTCACCTGGCTGCTACAAGATACGAGAACAAGTTTGTAATTTTATGCGTGGGCTTTAGAAACTCTTTTTACCTTTTGGAAACCAGTGATCAGGAAATAGGTGTGCTTTCAGAAAGGAAAGGTCGTGTTCTGCTCCAGGTATCCTAGATAAGGTTGGATTCAGGAAAACTTTGGATGGAGATCTAGGTAACCAGACTACAGTACTTCTAAAGAGAAATTGCTTCCGACCGAACGGATAATGTGAGGAAAAGTGCACTTTCACTCGGAGATTTGAAAGGTGTGTTGTAGTGAATCTGGGTGGCTTCTGTCTTTATTGAGTAATACAGTTTCTTCAGGTAAGTAGCCTTTACTCACCACCTTATATCCAAATAATCACCTTTTTTTCTCATAGCATGCAGCTGATTGATTTTCCAAAACAGCAAGTTCCAAAAATAGAAATTCTAGGGATTACTCTGCTATAAAAATAATGTAATATGTTGAGTTCAAGGCCCCCGATGCATCAGGCAAATGCCTTATTACCCATTGAGAGTAATGCAATCTTGTTTAGAGCAGCACATTGATCCTCTAATCTCCTTGTTGGTTAATTGTTCAATAAAGTTTTATAATCTCGCCATTTTGTCCCATTTTTGTCATTTTAATTGAATCTGTATTTTTTCTTTATTTCTTCAATTGAAAAGATTGTAAATTACTTCACGGAGATTACATATTGTTTCTATATAGCATCTTGCTTTAGACAGCCAGTGATTTTTTTTTTTATCATTGCTCTTTATTTGTTATATCTCCATTCAAATTAATATAGCTGACTGCTTAATAACTATGAATAACTACTGCCTGTTAGACACTTTACATTCATTATTTTATGTTTAATGGTTACTGCAACTCTTCAAGAAAAAAATCATATCCCTATTTTGCAAATATTTTATATTGAGACTCAAAGAGGTTGTGATTTCCCACAAGTTATACAGTTAAATAGCACAATGGAGATTTGAACTCAGTCTGCCTGATTCCAAAACTTTGTCTTTTTTTACTGTTACTATATACTTTCTTTCATCACTAAACATATCAGAACCATTCCTTTCACTCTCAGGTAAACTCAGATAGATAGTATGTCACATTCAGAAGTGAAATGGATAGCAAAACTTGGGAATAAAGAAAATTAAGGCATGTGTTCACCACCTTAATTTCCACATATGAATAATCCAATTTCTGTTCCTTGCTGATCTTTGGCCAGTTTTATCATTCTAACTCGAACACCTGTATTGTACATTGGCGTAATAGCTGGGACAAATACAAGAGATCTAGAGACAGACCATCGGCGTGTTGGTGACTTTCAGTCCTGAGCTTCAGCTGTCTCTTTAAACAGCTTTTCATGTGTACACATTTTTATGTATGTATATTTATGTGTGTGTATGTAAAAAGAGAAAAGGAGAGAATGAGCAATGAGCATAAATTCATAAAATTGAACTTTGTAATGCTCTGTGAAGAATTGTTATTTGATGATTATTTGCCAAACTGTTCTATTTCACTCAAGTAACCCTCAGACAGATGGTGATTATCACAGTTTAAGGGAGCATGCTTAATTAAGGAGCCCTGGTGACGCAGTGGTTAAGAGCTCAGGCTGCCAACCAAAAGATCGGCAGTTCGAATCCACCAGCTACTCCTTGGAAATCCTGTGGAGCAGTTCTGTTCTGTCCCATAAGGTCACTGTGAGTCGGA
Source organism: Loxodonta africana (assembly GCF_030014295.1). Lineage (NCBI taxonomy): Eukaryota > Metazoa > Chordata > Mammalia > Proboscidea > Elephantidae > Loxodonta > Loxodonta africana. The sequence goes on along the minus strand of NC_087343.1, from coordinate 101,430,388 downwards.
ATCTACTTGACGGCAGTGGGTTTGTTTGGCTTTTTCGGTTTATGCTTAATTAAACCTGCCCGGTCTAGTATCCTGTTTTATGCAGAGAAATAGAAATAACCTAATAGGGAATTTACTAAAACTAGTTGAAATGACCAATGCTGGAAATGACATAGAACTTAATTCTAAAGAAATCCAGGTTTACAGAGAAACATAAGTGTGTATACATATTTATATGTAGCCTGAATATTAATGTGTGTTTGATTGTGTTGTATTCACTTAAACACATGAGAGAAATTTGCTTCACAGATCTCATAGATGTGAGGGATGTTTTATTTTCTATCAAATTTGCTTGTGAAGGTTGAGATTCTGTTTTTTTCATCTCATACTCAGCATCTAGCACTGTCCTTGGCATGTAGTAGGAGCTCAAAAACATTTATTGAATGAATGATTCCTTTTAAAAAGGTCTTTTATCCACAGGAAAGTATTTGTACGTGTGCTTTTAAAAAAAGGATTTACCACATGAATAAATGCATATTTATTTGTCATTACTCAGTCATCACCTTAATGTCCACTCCACACACATCCATTGAAGGCAATGTGGTATCCTGTAAAGAAGACTGGACTGTGGGACAGAAGATGAGTAAAAAGCTAATTGTTATTGAGTGTTTACTCCGCCATGCATTGTTGTACATAACCCTTACAGCACGGAGGGGTAATTATTATCCTCCATTTGTTGTTGCTGTGTACCGTCAAGTTGATTCCGACTCATAGCAACCCTATATGACAGAGTGGAACTGCCTCATAGAGTTATCTACCGTGTAATCTTTACGAGAGCAAATCGCCAGGTTTTTTCTCCCTCAGAGCAGCCAGTGAGTTCGAACTGCTGACTTTTTGGTTAGCAGTCAAGTGCTTAATCATTGTGCCACCAGGGCTCCTCCATTTACGGATGAGAAAACTGAGGCACAGGTAAGCTCTGTAAATCACCAGTTATTATATGCCAGAGCTAGGATATTTGAACCAAAGTAACTGACTTCAGAGGCCATAATCTTAACTGGTACACTATACTGCCTGCTTCAGAATACTAATCCTAGCTTGTCTTTTAACTAGGTGTGCGTGCAGGAAAATATTTTTCTCTGGGAATCATATTTCTCATCTATAACATGTAGGGGTTGGATTGTATGGTCTTTAAGGTCTCTTCTAGTTCTAAAATGTTCTGACTTTATTTGACTCTCAAATATTTTCTGAATATAGTAGTTCTGGTATTTTAGAAAACCATTATATGTGGAGTTTTGCATGCATTTATCTGTCTTACACGTTAATAGACAGAACAGATCATGTTTTTGTACCAGAAAAAACAAGACCAGAGTTAAAAAATCTTGGCCATTTTTTTTTTTTTTTTTTACCATTTTATGATCCTAATAAGTCACTGAACCTTTATAAGCTTATATTTTCATATGTAAAAAGGGTCTGAAAGACTGCTGATAGGGTTCAGTAAGATGAAATATAACCAGTTGCCATTGAGTCATTTCCCATTCATAGTGACCCCATGTGTTTCAGAATAGAACTGTGCTCATAGGGTTTTCATGGCTGTGACCTTTCAGAAGCAGATCACCTGGCCTTTCTTCTGAGGTGCCTCTGCGTGCATTCAAACTACCAGTTTTTCAGTTAGCAGCCACTCAGGGCACACTGCCTGGCATAAAGTTGTCACTAAATAAATATTGGTTCTCTATCCCGTAATCCCATGAGGGTGAAAGAAGAGCAGTGGATATAAAAATGCTTTGTAAATCGACTCAACGGCACTGGGTTTGTAAATTAGACAAAAGTGAAGAATCATTTCATTTATACTCGAGCGGTAGAGTTATATACACACAGAGTTATTATATAAGGGACAATTTATATACTGTCGTTGAACACAAAGCATGATGGCAACACAGAGAAATGAAATTTTGCTTCCAGTTGGGCAGATGAGGAAAGACTTGTTGAAGGTAATGCTGAGTTTGGACCTTAAAGGGTGGTAAGGACAAGGGAAAATGTTTCATCAGAGGATGCAAAGGAATGTGTCAGTAAAGAAAACAGTGCATAGTTCACTTTAGAAATGTAGAATGGGTGAAGACTGATAACAAAGTTTAGAAAGATAAGGTGAGTTCAGGTCGAGCTGTGGATAATAATGTGGTCCTGTTAAAGATATTCAGCTTCTCTCAGAAAGCAGTGATTTATGTGCATAACTAGGATGGGATGGAGGGGTGGTGGTGGTGGTGTTCTCTTTGTTATGGAAAATAATACCCATTTGATAGGTGAATATACAAATAAGCCAAAAAGAAAGAAATGAAAAATTGCCTATAATCCCACCACTCAGAAATAACCCCTCACCATTTTTTCTGTATGTTTACAGATTTGTGTATGTTTCTCTTAATAAAAATGATATCACACTGTCTTATCTGTGACCTGCTTTTTTTGTGTGTGTGATACATCATGAATATTTATGTATTAATACATTTGCTTCTATGAAATAATTTGCGTGACCTGTATACTATCTTATGAATGTGTTATAACTTAAAGCAGACTTCCCACTGTTAAGATAATAGTGCTATAAATGATTTTATAGTAAAATATTTTGACATATTTATATCTATTTCCTTATTGCAAATTATAGGAGAAATGATGATGCATGAGTCATACACAATATAATACCTCTGAGGTGTATTGCCATATTAATACAATTAAAAAAATTTTTTTTTTTTAAAACAAGTAGAAACCCTAGTGGCGTAGTGGTTGAGAGCTATGGCTGCTAACCAAAAGGTCATCAGTTCAAATCCACCAGGCGCTCTTTGGAAACTCTACTCTGTCTGATACGATTGCTATGAGTTGAAATTGACTCGACAGCAGCGGGTTTTTGGGTTTATATATAAACTTGGAGCATAACTCAGAAGGTGCGAAAGGGTGTATAATGAGAAATTAGCCTCCCTTTCACCCCCATACTCCATTTGTATTGCAGAGATTCTAATGTTTAGATACACTTTGTAGAACTGAGGGTACCTTTGTAAGGATTAGAAAAAGGTACCCTTTCCTCAGGGGTGATAGTCCTGCAGGACACATGACTTGGCAATCAGAGTGTAGGCTTCCCTTGTTTGGGTACTTTTATGCAGGACACACCTACATAGCCCATGAAGTATGCCAGCCACAGTTTCCTTCTCCAGACGCACCCGATGTTACTGGATTCTTGTGAATCTTTCAAAGAATGAAGTGTTGTCTTTTCATCAGCTTAGTGGTACCAGATAAGCATCTTATACCCCAGCCCCATCTTTGTGTGTGTGTGTCGTTTTAGGTATGTGGTTATCTTGGGCAGTATTGCTAACCTTCATGTCCTTGGAGAGAGAAAAGAAGGGTGATACAAGCAAGGCTATGAGAGCTTGCAACCAGATCCCCCTGGTACCCAACACACACACAAACACTTTTATCCTGTCTTGTCTTGTATGCACCTCATTGGTCTGACCCTGCCCAAACCCATTACCATGCAGTCAATTCCAACTCAGGGACCCTATAGGACAGAATAGGACTGCCCCATGTGGTTTCTAAGGCAGACTGCCACATCTTTCTTCCAGGGAGTGGCTGGTGAGTTCGAACCACTGACCTTTCAGTTAGCAGCTAAATGCTTAACCATTGTGCCACCATGGCTCCTTAATGGGCTTACAGGCAGCCATATCCACACTTCATTTGGTAGTGAAGTAAAGTCCAAATGAGTGCCAGGCCAGCATTCCGTTGCTTCTGGACCCCGACAAGGCATTCTGAGCTAACAAACCCAGTATTCATGCTAACTGAAAATCTAGTTTCCTGCTTTTTAAAAAAAAAAAAAAATTGCAAACTCTTAATTTTTTTTTGTACATAAAATTAACAGTTTTCACAATCGATAATTTATTGTAGCATTTTACTTCTATAATAAAAATACGTATATCTCAAGCGACTGATAGGGTTTCAACATATGAAACATATAGGAAGATTTCACTCCAAATTACATCCAGAATTCTTACCATATTTGAAAATGAATAGAAACTAAAATGAAATCAAATGACATACCTTGTTTGTGATACTGATGCAATTTATACAAACATTGGGCACACAAAAGTTAAGAGGTGCCAGGAATTCAACTATTTGTGTTCTAAAACAAAGTCCAAAGCCAAATGCAGATTTCGGCTACATGTTGAGGTCAAGACCAAACTTCAGTGCGTCCCTAGAAATGCATTATATATAAAAATAATAAATACACTAACAGCTAAAAAAAGAAGAAAAAGAATTGTCTTAGTCATCTAGTGCTGCCATAACAGAAATACCAGAAGTGGATTGCTTTAACAAAGAAATTTATTTTCCCACAGTCTAGTGGGTTACAAGACCAAAATCGGGGTTGGCTCCAGGGGAAGGCTTCCTCTGTCTGCTCTGGAAAAAGGTCTTTGTCCTCAATCTTCCCCTGGTGGAGGAGCTTCTCAGGTGCAGGGACCCTGTGTCCGAAGGACGTGCTGGGCTCCTGGTGCTGCATTCTTGGTGGTATGAGGTCCCCAACTCTCTACTTGCTTCCCTTTCCTTTTTATCTCTTGAGAGAGAAAAGGTGGCACAGGCCACATCCCAGGGAAACTCCCCTTAGACTGGATCAGGGATGTGACCTGGGTAAGGGTGGTGTTACAATACCACCGTAACCCCTGTAACATAAAATTACTATCACAAAATGGAGGACAGCCACACAATACTAGGAATCATGGCCCAACCAAGTTGATACATATTTTTGGGGGGACACAATTCAATCCATGACAGTCATTTTGATTAACTTGGCAACATGGCATAACACAAAACAGCTGAGAGGACCTGGTGTGAACCCAAACTTATGCACTTACATTATTATGATTTTGAAGAAGTTAGTCTTTGAGCCTCAGTTTATTCATCTGTAAAGAGGTAATAATATCAACTTTATAGATTCATTAGGATTAAATGTGATAATGTTTGTAAAGTACATAGAAGCAATAGAAATAATTATTAGGGATCCTTCTAACTTTGTTTTTAAATGAAGTATAATTGCTTCAAAATAAGGCCTGTGACTTCAACTCTGAAATCAAGCAGACTTGAGTTAAATCCCAGCTCTGTCACTAGTTGTGTGACAATGGGAAATTTACTTTTCCACCCTGAATGTGTATTTATTTGCAAAATGAAATAGTAATAATGTCCATTTCACAGGGCTGTGGTCAAGATTAATGAAATAATGCATGTGTAGATTTTAATATGGTGGCAGGTATAAGTACTTTGTTAGTTTAAATCCCTCGAGAAGCAAACGCCAAGATTTAGATGTGCAAGAGATTTATTGGAGAAACTGCACATGAAGGATAAAGGAGAGGGAGCAGGAGTAGGAAGGAAGTGCCTTTATGCCTCAATGTAGGCCTGACAACTATGAAAGGAAAGAGGAAGGAAGGAGGGTTGGTCATGAAGAGTCTCAAACTTCAGCACTGTTCTAAGAAAGCTTCAGGCTGGCTGATGGGGAACGCTCAAGCCAAAGTTTTTGTAGGAATCCTATGTTGCCATAGCATTCAGCATCATATTAGCTATTAATAAATATAATTGACAGTTGCCACATGCTATAATTTACACGTGTGTTTGAATTTTAACTCTTAAATTTTACTGCCCATCTTTATCTCCACAAGAAAAATACAATTTCTAGTGCCAAACACTTACATTAACATTTGAGGGTTATGTTCTTACACCAACAACTTCTTATATATTATGATAGAGTTTTGTTAGCCAGAACAGTAAAGAATCACAAGATCTGTTCCAAACAATTGAAAAATGCAAATATTAGCTAACCAACGAATTTTTGACATTAGGTGGTTAAACACAGACTGTTGTCTAAATACCTGAATTCAAAACCAAAATCAAACCAGTTGCCATTGAGTTGATTCTGACTCATGGCGACCCCATGTGTTTCAGAGCAGAAATGTGCTTCACAGGGTTTTCAGTAGCTGTGATCTTTTGGAAGTAGTTCACCAGGCCTTTCTGCTGAGGTGGCTTTGGGTGGGTTCAAGCAATCAACCTTTTGGTTAGTCACCAAGTCTTTGTTTATGCCACCCATGAACTCCTGAATTTATGTAGCCAATAAATATACCATCATTCTCAAACAGCTGAATATGTTAATATCCATAAGTTGAATATTAGCTTAAAATTGGGTGCCCATTTCCCTCCCTACCAAAGATTCCTCTGTGCCTTAAAAGACCAATCTGTAGTTTTATAGGCATTCCCCCCCCCAACTTTTGTTGTTTTTGTTTTTAATGAGAAGCATTTGTAGAGATCAACCAGCTCAGTGCTTGTCAAATGGCAGGCCATAACTCGTCAAGTTGGTGAGGTGTACCCTCCATTTTTGTTTTGGATATGTATGGCTTCAAGGTTTGGCTACTGTGAATCAACACTGAATGTGAAAGCAACTGATTTAGACTAACTTTCTATTTCTACATGAGGAAATTAGTACTAAAGAGATGATTTAACCTGCCCAGATAACTCAGAAAACATGTCTTAAGAATCTAAATTTAGGGCTCACTCTTGTATTATGCTTCCCGGAAAAGAGTTCTTATTTGCTGTGCTTAGCACATACAATTACTCTGTTTTCCAGCTGATTGATGTGGTAGTACTTGTTATGGATTGAATTAGTTGCCCAAAAATATGTGTCATAAATCCTAACCTCTATGCCTAGGAGCCTTGGTGGCTAGTGGTTAAGAGCTTGGTTGCTAACCAAAAAGTCAGCAGTTCAGATTCACCAGCTGCTCCTTGGAAACCCTACAGGGCAGTTCCACTCAATCCTATAGGGTCATTATGAGTCAGAACTGACTCAGTGGCACCTAACAACAACAATGCCCATAGTTATAATCCCTTTTGGGAATGGGTTGTCTTCGTTATGTTAATGAGGAAGGATTAGTGTAGGGTGAATCTTGAGTCAATCTCTTTTGAGATATAAAAGAGATTAAACAAGTGAGTAGAGCAGAGACTGGGAAAGAAAGATGCCAAGCCACGTGAAGACTGCCCAGGAGCAGAAGCTCAGAAGAGACAAAGACCTTACTCCAGAGCCAATGAAGAAAGTCTTTCCCTAGAACCAGCACCCTGAATCTGGATTTCTAGCCTTCTAAACTGTAAGAAAATAAATTTCTGTTTCTTAAAGATACGGTCATAGCAGTGGTAGATAACTAAGACAGAATTTGGTACCAGGAGTGGGATGCTGCTCCAAGAAATACCTACAATGTGGAAGTGATTTTGGAAGTGGGTAATGGGTAGAAGCTGGAAGACTTTTAAGGTGCCTAATGCTAAAAAAAAAAAAAAATTTTTTTTTTTTTTTTAATGCTAGAAGTATGGATACTCTGGTGGTGTAGCGGTTAAGTGCTACAGCTCTTGACCAAAAGGTCGGCAGCTTGAATCCACCAGGCACTCCTTGGAAGCTCTATGAGGCACTTCTACTCTGTCCTGTAGGGCCCTATGAGTCAGAATCGACTCGATGGCAACGGGTTTGTTTATTGGTTTGTCATAGTAAAAGTTCAGATTGACTTGAAGAGACTGTTGGTAGAATTTTGGATGTCAAAGGTAATTCTGGTGGGGGCTTAGAAGGAAGTAAGGAAAGCTACAGAGAATTCTGTTGTCTTAGAGAATACATGGCACCAGCGGCAGAATGTTGCTAAAAATGTGAATGTTAAACATGCTTCTGGTGAGGCTTTAAAAGAAAATCATGAACAGGTGATTAGACAATGGAGGAAGGGTGATACTTTTTATGTAGTGGCCAAGAACTTGTCTGAATTATGTTCAAATGTTTGGTGGAAGAAGGTAGTTCCAGCTACAACCACGTGACCAATTGTAGAATCAAGGACTGTAATTATTATGAGTATTATTATACGTGTGTGTGTGTGTGTAGCAAATATTTTTATTTTCTTCCCTGTCATGTATGTATATGCCTCACTGGTTTTGCTTCTCTAGGGAACCCAGCCTAAAACAGTGCTTTTCTGTTGCTTTCATTATTTCTTTGCTAAGATTTGCTATAATCTCTTTCCATTGAATGTCAGGGAGGTTGTGCAGCTATATTTGCTTCTTGTCACCTGAAGTTACCCTTCACCTGTATTTTCTCTTCAGTGAGCCCAGCTAATTCAACAGTTTAAATCTACAGTTTACCAAAGTTAAACTGAGGACTGATGGGAGCTCTTTGAGGAGGATTAAACTGATAAAGTCTTAATTCTTCAGTAATATAAGTGAGGACTATTTTGTGCTTTCTTGTGTCGTGACATTTCCCCCCATCATCCTTGTGTTTTGTTTAACTTTCTCTGATCAAATATTTTACATTTTACAAATGCAAGTTTTACATGTAATCACATGGTTATGTATTTCTTTACAATTTTTTAATATATCATTTTCTTCTCCAGCACATAGTTGTATCTGCCCTCAGAAATGTCCATGGGCAGTTAGCTGCTCAAAGGTGAGCTATGCCCTCTCTTTTTCAGAGATTGATTAGGAAGGAGTTTGGGAGTGGGGCCGGTCATAAACAGAGCCCTTCTAGGCTCTATGTTGTCTTTTGTACCTGCACTGTTCTTTTGATTAATTTTGCCTGGTTATTATCTTTCTCAGAATTTCTTATTTATCTAACTCAGCAGTTGTCAAACATGTAGTCTCCAGTGTTACTTACAGTCTTAAAATCGCTGAGCCCCTCAAAGAGTTTTTATGTGTGTGATTATATCTATTTATTGTATTAGAAATTAAAATATGAAAATACCAAAAATGTTTATGCAGTAATAAACCCATTACATGTTAATGTAAGTAGTATTTTTTAAAAATAACTCTATTCACTAAAACAAAATTTTTAGGGAAAGGCTGACATTGTATTTTTGCAAATATCTCTAATGTCTAAGCTTAATAGAAGACACCTGGATTCTTAGATCTGCTCCTGCATTCCATCTGTTGTGATAGTTTGTTTTGATTGAAGTGTGTCAAAAAAAAAAAAAAAAAAATCCGGCCTCACGCAGATATGTAGCTGGAAAGGAAGGAATGTTTTAATGGTCTTTTCAGATAATAGTAACTATTCTTTGATTTGACACTGAAACAAAACAAGTGGTAGTTTCTAAAAGTTTAGTTGCAATGTGGAATCTGAAACCATGTCAACAAACTTTTTGTACTCTATTAGCTTTTAAATCCATTGGACTACTTTGCATTTTGATTGCATCTTTTACAAACACATAATTTTGTAGCATAATACGTTGGCCATTTGGAAAACATAGGCTCGTTGATTTTTTCTAATCTTCCAAATCTTGATACATTTAATTGTGTAATATCAAAAAGCCTATTTGTTAATATCACCAGCAATCTCATCAGAAAAATCTTGAAGTATTCGGAAACTATTAAGCTGACAATATACAAATTTTCTAAAATTCTAATCTTTATTTGAAAGCTCAAATTTTTAATATTGGCAATAAATATGTCTGATACATTCCTTGAAGTGACAGCCCAATTGGCTGATTTTCAAGAAAATGGTGTATTCAAAGATTGAGTTAATAAAATTAGTAGTTTTTAGTACTTTATCAAGGATGTTATTAAGCGAATCTAGCATTTTTTTTTTTTAATTCCAAGTGCGTGGTGGTGAAAAAAAATGCAATGACTACTGTGGGAGGAAGAATAATGGCTCACCAAATATGACTACATCCTAATCTCTGGAGCTTTGACTAGGTTATAACCAAAACAAAACAAAACCAACCTGTTGCCGTCTAGTTGATTCCAACTCATAGCCACCCTATAGGACAGAGTAGAACCGCCCCATAGAGCTTTGAAGGAGCACCTGGTGAATTCGAACTGCCAACCTTTTGGTTAGCAGCTGCAGCACTTAACCACTTTGCCACTAGGGTTTCCTGAATAGGGTATGTTACTTAGCAAAGGAATTTAAAGTTGTAGATGGAATAGAGGTTGGTAGTCAGTGTATCTTAGAATGGTAAGGCTATCTGGGGTTAAGCAAGGGAGTCTAATGTAATCAAAAGGGTCTTTGAAAGTGGAAGAGGAAGGCAGAAGAGGAATTTGGAGTGATGCGATGTGACAAGGACTCATCCTGCATACTAAAGAGCCAAACCTGCTGCCGTTGAGTCAATTCCAACTCATGGTGACCCTGTAGGACAGGGTAGAACTGCCCCATAGGGCTTCCAAGGAGGGCCTGGTGGATTCAAACTGCTGACCTTTTTGGTTAGCAGCCGTAGCTCTTAACTGTTTCACCATCAGGATTTCCATATCATGGCCATGGCCTCAGGCAAATAAGATAGTTGGCTCTCCCTATTCACTCACTTCCAAGATTGTCACTTGTACTGATAATTCTGCTGCGCTTAATCTCTATCCACCCCTCCGTCTGAAGGAAGACCCTTTTAACCATGGAAGAGAAGTTGCCAATCTTAATGGTCTTCCCCACCCTGGAAGAACCTCTGCACTGATTGAGTTGGCATAGTGGTAGCAGGAAAAGCTCCAGGTCAGAACATCTCAGGGTTCTACTGTTTTTACCTTAAGAGCAGCAGTTTTACAAGTATAAATGATTTTTAGATTGTTATATTCCTTTGTCAATTTCAAGAGCACAAAAATGATTGCGTTTGTCAATTCTGTCCCTCTTTATAGTTGCTTTCTTGGAAGACTACTTGCTGATCTGACTTAGCCATAGTTGGAATTCCCACTTCTGGTCTTGTTTTATGTATTAATTTTTTCTTGACTCTCTTAGGATGGTAGAAAATCTGCACGTTCTATTAATGATTTATCTGTTTTCTTTAGAGGTGAATTTTTGCTTGATCTTGTGAAAAAAAAAAATCTTTTCAAATATCCAGTGATCCTTGGCTATGCATTTATATTAGAAGAGAAAATTAAAAAGCTGCATGGAAATTATATTTGGATGGTGCTAATTTTATTTGTACAGTTTGATTTAGAGTGAGTAAGTGGGTATTATGGATTGAATTTTGTCCCCTAAAAATGTGTGTCAACTTGGTTAGGCCATGATTCTCAGTATTGTGTGGTCGTCCTCCATTTTGTGATCTGATGTAATTATCCTATATGTTGTAAGTCCTAACATCTGTGATGTTAACTAGGCAGGATTAGGGGCAGTTATGTTAATGAACCATGACACAATCTACAGGATTATGTTGTATCTTGAGCCAATCTCTTTTTTAGATATGAAAGAGAGAAGCAAACAGAGAGGAGAGGGACCTCATACCACCAAGAAAGAAGATCCAGAAGCAGAGTGCATCCTTAGGACCTGGGGTCCCTGCACTGAGACACTCCTAGACCCAAGGGAAGATTGACGACAAAGACCTTCCCCCAGAACTGACAGAGAGAGAAAATTTCCCCTGCATCTGGCCCCCTAAATTCAGACTTTTAGCTTCCCAGACTGTGAGAGAGTAAACTTCTGTTTGTTAAAGCCATCCACTTGAGGGTATTTCGTTTATAGCAGCATTCGATAACTAAGATGTGGAGAACCATTATAATGCTGGAGGCCAGAATGAGTAGCCTTTTTTTTTTGGAGCACTCATATTCATACCAATTTACCTAGTTTTCTAGACCATTAATTTATTTCTTCAAACACAAACTTCCCCCCAGTTAATTGTTTTTCTTGTTCATAGTCATATATTTAATACTAGATAAGAAAAAAACAAGAACAAAGCTGTTGCTTGTACAAAAGATGGGAAGAAGAGATTAGTATTGCTTGACAAATCTTCAGTTGACTGTGTATTGTATCCTCATGTCTCACTCACACTTCTGTCATGGGTATCAGATAATTCCTTTAATTTTAGTCCTTTCTATACACATTTTAGAGTTTGCCTTTTCCCTCTCTGTTTCATCAGGGAACATCCTTTCGTCTCTCTTAATTTCTACAAATTTGTAGTGATGGTTTTCTCATTCTCTTCGTTGTTTTGGGCTTATATCTGTCCCTCACCCCAGCATGCACACCTATATTATCATTTTAAGTGGATCTCTGGTGGAAGAGGAGAAAATCACATGTTGATTGACCTTCTCTATTAGTTTCCTAAGGCTGCCATTACAAATTACCACAAACTTGATGGTTTAAAACAACTGGAAGTTATTCTCGCACAGTTCTGGAGTCCAGAAGTCTGAAATCAAGATGGCAGCAAGGCTGTATTCCTTCGTAAGGCTTTTGAGGAGAATCCATTTATTGCCTCTTTCAGCATCAGGTGGTTCCAGGCATTCCCTGGCTTGTGGCTGCATCATTCTAGTCTGTGCCTCCTTGGTCACATTGCCTTCTCCTGTTTTGTCTGTGTTAAATCTCCCTCTGCTTCTTAAAATAATATATGTGATTGCCTTTGGGTCCACCTGAATCATCCAGGATGATCTCTTCATCTGAAAATTTCTCTTCCTAACCCCAAATTTTTGAGGTTGCAATGTAATGTATACATGGTCTCTTGGGCCCTATTTTTGCTTCTTCTTTTAGGTATTTTCTTTGTTGCTTAAAAACTTCTTCATTGCCTGAATAAACAGAACACTTCAATGGCCACCGAAGCAGGGGTGGGCGTTTGGGAACCATGGCTTTAGGGGACATCTAAGTCAACTGGCATAATAAAGTCTATTAAGAAAACATTCTGCATCCCACTTTGGAGAGTGGCACCTGGGGTCTTAAATGCTAGCAAGCAGCCATCTAAGATGCATCAACTGGCCTCAACCCACCTGGAGCAAGAAAGAATGAAGAACACCAAAGACACAAGGCAACTGTGAGCCTAAGAGACAGAAAGGGCCACGTAAACCAGACTACATCAGCCTGAGACCAGAAGAACTAGATGGTGCCTAGCCACAGCCAATGACTGCCCTGACCGACTACACAAGAGAGAACCCCTGAGGGAGCACGAGAGCAGTGGGAAGCAGACCCCAAATTCTCATAAAAAGACCAGACTTAATGGTCAGACTGGGACTAGAAGGACCCTGGAGGTCATGGTCCCCAGACCTTCTGTTGGCCCAAGACAAGAACCATTCCCAGGGCCAACTCTTCAGACAGGGACTGGACTGGAATATGGGATGGAGAATGTTAATGGTGAAGAACGGGCTTCTTGGCTCAAGTAGACACATGAGACTGTATTGGCATCTCCTGTCTGGAGAGGAGATGAGAAGGCAGAGGGGGCCAGAAGCTGCTCGAATGGACACAAGGAGAGAGAGTGGAGGGAGGGAGTATGCTGTCTCATTAGGGGGAGAGCAATTAGGAGTAGTAGCAAGGCGTGTATAAATTTTTGTATGAGAGACTGACTTGATTTGTAAGCTTTCACTTAAAGCACAATAAAAATTAATTAAAAAAAAACTACTTCATAGTTTTTCTTTATAGTGGATAATTGACACATCTTTAAAGAAGCTGTTTATTTTGTTTTTATTATTATTGTTGTTATCATTGCTTCAATTACTACCTTCTTTACCCTTTCCTCTGTCCCACTCTCAAGACATTCATCTTTCCCCGGGTAAACAATATTAATGACTGTGTGTAACAGTAAGTCTGATTTTTCTCCCTGGTCAAACTGAGTGGCCGAAAGCATCAGAAGGGCATTTCGCCCTAGAGCAGACTGACCTTGTTATCAAGAAAGCAATTTCAGTTATTTATGGATTTTTCAAGAAACCTTTTGATATCAGCTATGAAATGTAGGCGATGGGTTGTAAATCGGTAGTGGTTTGCTACTGTTGGCATCCTCATTTTAGTTCTTAGATAGGACTCAACTGTTTCCTTCACTGTAATTACTCTGTTTCCCTTTTTTGTCCGAACTGTTTTCCCAGAGTAAAAGTCTGTTTATGATGAAATACGAACCGGAAGTCAGCTTGGGATAATCCACGTTAGTACCATTTAAGCACTTGTAAAACAGACGACAGAGAAAGGCAAGAAGACATTCAATAAACATTTTAAGAAGCATTTGGAACCTTCTTTTTCTCTGTTCCCGGTTGACCTAATCCTAAGCAAGAGATTAAGTTCCATGATCAATTTGGTTAATTGTAGCTAACAAAATAGCCTTTTCTGTTAATTAGCAAATGTATTGTTTCACTTCTTTTTTTTCTTTTTAGTAAGGCAAGATAAAGAAATAAAGTGTATAGATTTTGGGAATTAAGAAACAAACTCATTATTTGTGCATGATGTGAAACTACAGAAAAAAATAAGGAGTTTCTCAAGTATGCTGGATAAAAAAGCAATATACAAAAATTATATATATTCACATAAGACCAAAAAAACAAACCTGCTGTCAAGTCGATTCCGACTCATAGCAACCCTAAAGGACAGAGTAAAACTGCCCCATAGGGTTTCCAAGGAGCACCTGGGGGATCCAAACAGTTGACCTTTTGGTTAGCAGCCGTAGCTCTTAACCACTATGCCACCATGGTTTCCATATATTCATATATATGTAAAAAAAATGGGGAAATTTTTTGCAAAGAAACATTATTCATAACAGCATTCATACTCTGAAGTGCCTAGAAATAAATAACCAAGAGATGTGCAAGACTCCCAAAATGGGAAAATAATAAAGCTCTGTTGTGTGACAATAAGACCTCGATGAGTGGAAAGATAGTATACATGACTTGGAAAACAACATTTAACAGATGTCCATTCTCTCCAATGTAATCAATGCAATCTCATTCAAATTTCTTTTTTTCAGGGGAGAAATTTGACAAAACATTCTAAAATTACATGGAAAGGCAAATGGCCAAAGACCAAGAGTAACCACAGTTTGGCTTTAGTGCATGGAAAGACAAATAAAGCCTTACTAATCAAAATGTGGCACTAGTTAATCAAAATGTGGTCCATGGCATCACCTGGGAGCTTGTCAAATATACAGAATCTCCGGACCCAATCCCATTTTTACTGAATCAGAATCTATTTGTAACAAGATTTCCAAGCAATTAGTGTGCACTTTAAAGTTTGAGAAGCACAGGCTGGGAGAGCTGAAACAGACCCACGTGCAAATAGCCACTGACTTTATGATAGAAATAGGACTGCAGAAGAGTGCGGAAAAGATGGTTTTAATAAACAGTTCTGGGGCGACTGGTAACTAAACAGTAAGAAAGTAATTGGACTGAATGACATTGCTTGTTTTATGTAGTACGCCATTCTTTACTGTCTACGAACTCTGTTTCTTTAGGAGTATTCGGTTTTCAGTGAAAATAGGAATGTTTTGGATATGCATTTTCCTAGGTGCTCCTGTTATCCATGTACCTATAATATATGGGTCATCTTGTTAATAAGCTTTCCTTAGATGATGCATGTCTTCCTATTTTTCTGGCATCTCTCCCTTATGGCTCAAGTCCATGTGTTATAACTTAACAATAGTACTTTCACCACTAATGCAGGTAACTAATGTTGTGGATAAGTGCCCCCTCCTATTGTGACAGTGCTAAAGCTTTGGCTAATTATTTTATAGGTACACTTAATATATTTTGGGAAAAACTCTGCTGAAGATAATGAAGACAGAGCAGCTTTTTTACTGACAGACTTGTAAGGAAATTATTTTCTACCTACTTAAGATTAGAAGACCAGCTCATTCCTCCAGTTTTCTGAAACAAAAATAGGTAAGAAATGTTTTTCTTCATATTTTGAATAATTTGCACTCTGCCTGCCCAGTTTCCTTGAAGGCTCCTATGTAATTCTATTTCTTTGGCCTCTAAGAGAAATCAGTTAGCATTTTCCTCTAGGAAGTTAGTGTGCCAGCCAGCTGTCAGCTTTCTGATGTACCTGATCTCCAATGTCAGGGGAAGCACAATTCAATTTTAAATCAAGTCTGCACGACAATGCAGCAGGGCTGCCAGCATCTCTCTTCATGTTTCTTTCTTTGAAATTCCCCCTTCTATCCAAACTGTATAGTTTTATTTTTAAATCCTTTGTGTGAGATGAAGCCACCACTGACTTTACTTGTCTTTAGTTAAAAATCAATGATTTGAGTGAAATAATCGGTAAGTATTTCTGTTACCGTTTCTCATTTCTACAAAATAAAGTACCAGTGCTTGTTTAACTTATGACTTGTCTAAACATGTTGAAAGCATTGACTATAAGGCATAACACTCAGACTCTGAAAGGGAACTGTGACAAGTTCACTCAAAAGGGAACAGAGGAATAATTTATAAAAGGCATTGCAGATAATGATGCCAGCCAGCTACCTATTTTAAAATGCATCCATCTCACCTTTTAACGAATTAGATTTGTCAACAGCAAATGTTTTATGCACTGCGTCTAATAGAAGTGGCATGTTGGAAATGCAGTGCTTTGAGGTTGGCTTCTTCAAAGCTTTAGAGTATCTTCAATTCAAAGAAATTTTTTAAATAATAGATATTAAAAAGTTATATTTAAATAGTGTTAAGGTTGTGACACAAACACCAAATGACAAAATTCAGGAGTTTCAAAGCAGGGGCTGACATGCCATCACTATTTCACACAGTAACTGTGTTTTAAATGAGGAGTGTAACCGACTGATTTGGAGATCGTGTGTCAGTTTAGCTTTGAATTCTTTTTCTGTTTTAGTTGGTGTCACAACCTTAATGTCAGCTTTTCAAATAGGTTTCTACATTTCCTTTGGTTTGGGGTCATTAAAAAATGCATACGGTAAATATAAGAGGCATAAATAGGTCACACTGAAGTGGAACTCCTTGCTTCTCTGGAGTTGGGAGACAGCTAATACCTGCCTTACAAGTGGAAAAAGTTGGCTCAGGCGTTTTCAGTATTTATGCATTTCTATTTTTTGGGAATTTGATTCAGACCAATGTGAACCCAAATAGCAACACATGATGTCATTATAATTCTGTTCACACTCTATTTTTGGACCGTCTTATGCCATTTGATCTTATTGGTTGTTCACCTCTGTAGATGTTAAGATTTACAATGTCCACAATTGATTTACTTTTATTTTTTTTACTAAAAGTACAAATTAAATCTGATAACCATTTCATTTGAAGAATATCTTATCGTTGAGGACAGATGAACCCTGCCTTAAAAACTTTCATATGGCAGTCCCTTTCATAAAGCACTTTTTTTACGTATAATCTTACATACATTTTTAGAAGTAATACTTGTCATAGAAAGTAAAACATTATCATCTACATTGTGTTGCGTGTTTAAAAATTTTTTTTACGTAACATCAGATATTTACGGAACAGCCATGAGCATTCCTTACATAATATACAGGGAAGGAGAGGAGAGAGAATAATCTACTCATCCAAATTCCTTTCTTTTCCTCGATTTTCCTGTCATGATCTCTCAGGGCAGGCCCCCATTGCCTTTGTTGAAGCTGGTTTTAATTTAGAAAAATAAACATGATAGAATCTGCTCCAATTTGTCTTTTTTTTAATCACCTGTGTTAAAAAAAATCAAAGGTGAGGAGTCAAATTTTCATTGACCTTTTCGCCCTGATTCGTAAAGATACTCACCAACCCAAAACACTGCAAGCTCTAATTTCTTCCTTGACAGAACCACCACATTTCACCCTTTCTAGTTGTTATTACTGACTGGGAGAATATTAATGTTTCTTTTCCATTCTTCTCTCTCATTATTTTTCAACTAGTGTTGAATACGAGAAGTATCTAATAGTTTTCATTTGGGCAGGAGCTGTGAAATTTTACTTTCATTTCTGCTCCTAACTACTTTTCCTTCCTGCTGGTCCCTCGCATATCAAATACCACATCATTGTTAAATCTCCATGATTCTGACAAGTAATATTCTTTCTAAGCCCCAGTTCTCAACGGCAAAAGGTAATTATGCTGCATTGTGAAGTGTTTTGAAAATATGTACAGTTTTCTGTTAAGGGTTTGGTTAAATTTACTTATTTAAATTTATTTATTTAACCAAACTTATTTAAACTAAGGAGCCCTGGGTGCAGTGGTTAAGCACTCAGCTGCTAACCAAAAGGTTGGCAGTTCGAATCCACCATCTGCTCCATGGGATAAAGATGTGGCAGTCTGCTTCCATAAAGATTTACAGCCGTGGAAACCCTATGGGGGCAGTTCTGCTTTGTCCTACAGGGTCACTATGAGTCAGTATCAGCTCAATGGCAACGAGTTTGGTTTTGGTTTTTGGTTTTATTTGAACCAGAGCAATACCCTTGTTTGAACAAAATTTTTTAATCATTATTATTGTTGTTACTAATAGTAGTTTGTATTTTTATTTGGTAAAAATGAAAAATCTTAAACAAAGCTGTTTCTAAATTCAGAGGAAGCTATTCAAGTAAATAAATTGAAATTCGGTGTACACCTGCAATATAAAAAAGTTTTCTGGCATACACCAAAAATGATCTTTAAATATTATAGGCCAAGCCAGCTTCCTACAAATTCATTTAGAGCAATTTCAGATTTATGTATTTAATAAAACTGGGTAGTGGATCGAACTTACATATTTAATGCCCTTCAGTGTACAGTGATGTTGTAGTGACTCCCTGGAAAAGAATGATGTGATTTTCTTTAGTGTTTCTGCTAGATCAGTCAACTCTATAAATGGCCTTCTAATGAGATGCAATATATACTTTTCAATATTTTTCAATAATATTAATAATAAAAGATAACATTTGTTCAGTGCTTTCTGTATTCCAGGGACTATCGTAAGAACTATTCATGGTTATCTCATGTAATGCCCATACCAACCCATTATGAGTTCACTATTTTGCAGATGTGGTAGAGACACACAAGGAGAAGGTTACAGAGTAGTAAGGAATGAAGCTGGGATTCAAACACAAGTGTTGTGAGTCAGAGCTCACTCCCTAAACTCTTCCTACTCAAAATGTGGTCCCTGAACCAGTGGTGTCATCATCACCTGGGAACTTATTAGAAATCCAAGATCTCAGGCCTTACCTCTGCCCTACTGAAAACCTGCATTTTAACAAGATTCTCAGGTGGATGATACTGTAAAGTTTGAGAAGCATAACTCTAAACTACTATGTTATCCAGCCCTTCTACACAGAATTCAGTAGCTTTTAAAACAATAGGCTGCTATTTTTATGTGTAATGTGATACTGAATTCCCACCTTTATGCTATTTGGGGGATCCCTATCATGTATTACATGCATTTTAATAAGATACAATAATTAAACATGAGCAGGGATCCAAGGTAGACTCCAGTTATTCTGATACCAACTGTGTAAAGAACAACAACAACAAAAGCCTCAGAACATAAACAGCAAGGCCTTTTTTCTGCAGTAGCACCACCAGCAGCAAGCTAATCAAATAATATAAAGTTTCCTTTGCTTTAGTGAACAGAGATATAGGAATTATTTTTAGAAAGAATGTTACTCTTGAAAATAGTTTTTGAATATAATTATCTTATAGATCCATAAATATAATAAAACAACTTAGTTGGTGAGTAAATAGTTTACACATTATATAATTTGAATTATTTTTAGCACTCCAATTTCTCTAAAAATATCCTGGTTTCTATGGTACATATACACAATGGAATACTACGCAACAATAAAGAACAATGATGAATCTGTGAAGCGTCTCACAACATGGATGAATCTGGAGGGCAATATCCTGAGTGAAATAAGTCAATCACAAAAGGACAAATATTATGTTAGACCACTACTATTAAAAACTCATGAAAAGGTTTACACACAAAAAGAAACAATTTTTGATGGTTATGAGGGAAGGGAGGGGTGAGGAGGGAAAAACACTAAATAGATAAGTGGTGACTTTGGTAAAGGGTAAGACAATACACAGTACTGGGGAAGCCAACACAACTTGTCCAAGGGAAGGTAATGGAAGCTACGTAAAACCAAAATCAAACCAAACATGTTGAGTTGGGCCGATTCCAACTCATAGCGACCCTAAGGGACAGAGTAGAACTGCCCCATGGGGTTTCCAAGGAGCACCTGGTGGATTCAAACTCCATAGAGACATCCAAACTCCCTAAGGGACCAAATTACTAGGCTGCAGGCTGGGGGGAACAAGGTCTTAGTGAATGTCTAGCTGAATTGGTATAACATAGTTTATAAAGAAAATGTTCTACATTCTACTTTGGTGAGTAGCATCTGGAATCTTAAAAGCTTGTGGGGGCCATCTAAGATACTTCACTTGTCTCATCCTGTCTGGAGCAAGGGAGAATGAAGAAAACCAAAGACACAGGGAAAGATTAATTCAAAGGACTAATGGACCACAAGTACCACAGCCTCCACCACACTGAATCCAGCACAACTAGATGGTGCCCAGCTGCCACCACCAACTGCTCTGATGAGGATCACAATAGAAGGTCCCAGACAGACCTGGAGAAAAATGTAGAACAAAATTCTAACTCACACACACACAAAAAAAAACAGACTTACAGTTCTGACAGAGACTGGAGAAACCCCAAAAGTATGGCCCTGGACATCCTTCTAGCTCAGTGATGAAGTCACTCCTGTGGTTCACCTTTCAGCCAAAGATTAAAGATTAGACAGGCCCATAAAACAAAAATGGGCACAACAGCCCAGGGCCAAGAGCAAGAAGGCAGGAGGGGACAGGAAAGCTGGTAATGGGAAAACTTAGGTCAAGAAGGGGAGAGTGTTGATGTGTCATGGGGTTGGCAACCAATGTCACAAAACAATATGTATATTGTTTAATGAGAAGCTAATTTGCTCTGGAAGACTTCATCAAAAGTGCAGTAAATAAATAATCCTGGTTTGGATGATAAATTACATGGTCTTTTTATGTACATATGCTTTATTCCCTCACTCTCAAATTCCATTTCTTCTTTTCCAAATGCTGCCGGATATTTATACCTGACTGTTTTTTTTTGTATCTTCTATACGTCAGATTCATTAGTTCTAATATGGACACCCCGTTTCCTCCTACCAGCTCTCTCCTTCCTCTCATCTTTCTCTTTCTCTTATAACTTTTCTCCCAGTCACTTAGGCATAAAATATTGCTAGATAGAAGCGCTGATTCTTCTCTCTGTTTTACAAAGATCATTCTGGTGGTAAGATAGAGAATGAGTTAGAGGGAGATGATGCAGAATATAAACAGACTGTTTAAGAAACTGCTGCACTAATCCAGATGATGGGATTTAAATTAACACAGGGAAGTAGGAGGGGATTGATGCACATAAGATAGAAGGAAAGACTGATGACGCCTGTGAGGTTGGTGAGAAAATGTTAGAATATGGGGGATGATGGCCACATTTCTGCCATGAATATCCAAATTGATAGTGGTGCTGCTAGCTATCATCGGCATCTCAAGAGAAGAAAGATGTTTCAGAGAGGAGATAATAAAATAGTTTAGGGGCATGTTGAGATCCAAGAGAATTTTTTAGTAGGAGGCATGGATGTAGATGACATTGTCCAGTCAGAGGACGAAGGGGAAGGGAAAGAAAAGGAGCTGGCAAAGAAACCTTAGCTCTGGTGTCTACGATAATGTTCAGGGAAGGAGTAGGGTAAACAGTGCCCTAAAAGCCAACGGAATGGTCTTTGGTGAAGGAAGAACCTGGGACTAGTGTCAAATGCAGCAGATTGGATAGATGACTTATGTCTGGCAATTGGAAGACACTAATAATTTTATGAGGAATTCAGACCTACCTTAGAAAGGAAACGTTCCCAGAAATATTTTACAACTTGGAAGTTTTAGATTTAAGTTTAATAAATTAAACTTTATAGATATAATAGTCCCTTAGTCTATTTTTCCACTGTAGTTTTTATTAATACTCCTCTACAAACTTATTGTCAGTTTTTATTTCTACTCTGACTTTTTTCAAGTTTTACTCTGAGTGTACAAAGGCATATTGACCATTATAGAGTGGACTTTTTAATTGTTAAGAAAACCAGTTTATTATAATTGACATGAAGAGGTGTACTAAAAATCTAACTTTAGATTAGTCAATCCAAAATAATTTAAAAATCTACTTAGATTTCAGTCTTAGAATCTGTTTCTCAATGGTGTCTATGGCTAAAATTTTAACTAGTTTACATTTTGATTTATGAACTCTTTTCAAAATCATATTAAGAATGTATTCTGTATATTAGTCTTTATTTAGTAATTAAAGTGCCTACTTTAAGTAGCTTTCCTCCTGTGATCTATGCTATGCCAACACATGTCTTGTAGTTCATTTTGATCCCTCACATTTGGTATATGACTCATCTTCTAGTGGAAAATGTTGGGTTCTTTCATCACAATTACAGTCATTGGTCTGATAATCCTGTGAGTCAATCTACACAAAACAAGAAGCTCATATCAAACTCCTGGCAGGTTTAGTTAAAATTAAAATGCATGTTCAACTGTAGAGATTGTCAAGTGTGGAAATAATATTTGTCCAGTTGGACAGCTTTCTTTTGTAGTTGCTAAATGAAAGTTGAGATTCTGTCTGCTTCTTGAAAGCTTCTGTGTCATGAAGGTAATTTGGTCTGTTTGTGGTTTGACAGGAATTATTAAAATCAGATGAAGTGAAGGGAAGCAAGTGTGGGAAAGCAAAATTGACACTGACACTCTCAGTTATTTGCAGCTTGGACCATGATGACTACGTTGGTATGATAGATTCACTGCTGAGATATGTTAAGCAGCAAATAAAGTAAAAGGCAAGTATAGTGATGGATTTTCAGGTTTAACATGAAGAAATCCAATATTTACTTTCACTGATGGCTTTTTAAATAGACTTTTAAGGTCATCTCATGTGAATTTATTTTGACCAATAAAAAAGTATCCTTCTATTGAACTACAGAATTAAAAAATATTCTGCAAAGAATATATGACAGAGATTAAATATTAAAGAAATAGATCACATGATTAAAATCATTGAATTTTCAAAGTAGAAGCATCCTTAAAGATCATTTTTATCTTTTTTTAATAGAAACTGTAAAGCAATGTAAAGCTTCACATTTATATTTTATTTGATAGCTAAATCTTAATCCTGACTTTTCATCACAAGTATATTTTCTTACCCCTTGCCACAGTATTTTAAAAAACAGTTGTGGGTAACTTTTTCTGTTTAACAATAATATACAAATTATAGTTGCATGTTGCCTGTAAGCAGTATTATCTACTTTGATGAAGTAAATCCCTTCCGTGAATAAGATTTTCTCCTGAGAACATCCTTAGTAGAGGGAGTAATAGCTAGGAGCCTATTTCAAGATATTAGTCAAGGAGAGCTATACTAGAAAAATAGAATTAAATATAAGGAAATACATATCAAGGTAAAGAATCTGCAGTCCTCTTGTACCTGTGGAGAACCCTCAGAGATATTTAAGCAAGGCAGTGATCAGATTTGGTTTGTAAAATGAGAAGTCTAGTGCCAGTGTGGAAGGCTGACTAGAAGGAAGAGATGAGAGCTTTGGAGGCTAGATAAGAAGCTTTTCCATTTTTTTTAGGAACAAATAATGTCCAGATTTGTGACACTGATAGCAAAGACAGAAGGAAAAGCCACATTTGAGAGAGTTTGGTGGTCATTTAAGATACTAGGGAGAGGGAGGTGACCATTTAAGACAGGTCAGCAAACTTATTCTGTAAAGGGCCAAGAAAAAAAAACAAAAAACAAACCCTTTGTCATCGAGTCAATTCCAACTCATAGTGACCCTAAAGGACAGAGTGGAGCTGCCCCATAGGATTTCCAAAGAGGAGCTGTGGATTCAAACTGCCAACCTTTTGATTAGTAGCTGAGCTCTTAACCACTGTGCCACCAGGGCTCCTTTAAAGGGCGAGATGGTAGATATTTTAGGAGTTGTAGACCACATATGGTTTTCTCTATCATATTCTTCTTTATTTATTTTTCTTTTATAATCCGTTAGAAATGTAAAATACATTCCTAGCCTGTAATTCATACTGAAACAGTTAACACCACAGTTTGCCGACTTTATATATTAGGGAAAGTGAGAAGGATATTAGGTAGGTGGTGACCCTGTGATATAGGAAGGTAAGCTGGTTTAGAGAAAAACAAAATTTAATTAAATTCTGGATTTACAGAGTCGAAGGGACTTTTTCAATGAAGTGGAATTGTTTAATATGCATATATGGCTTGGGATTTTGAGAAGGGACTAGTAGAGATACAAACTTTTGATTTTCAATATAGAAATGATAGACCAACTAATTGGAATGAGTGAAGTACCCAATAAATGCATGTAGAGTGAGAGGAGGACCAAGAATGGTGCCTTTAGAAACTCTAGCATGAAATGACTAAGAAATGAAGGAAAACCAGGGAAGGAGAATCAGGAAATTTGGGAAAACCGTAAAATGAAAACCAGCGGGGAGAGGCTTTTCTGAAGTCTGAAGAAGAAATAGATACTGGTAAAAACACATAAGTAAGAGCAACAAATTTGAATGAAAAATGCTCAGGAAATTATTTAAAATTAGAAGATCTAGCGAGAACCCTGTGGTGAATATCAGTGTTTAAGGGCAGAGATGAGGGAGGAGCCAGTCAAGATGATTATTAGTTTAATAAAAACAACCGTAGCAAATTTAAAAACAAAGTGGCTGTGAATCCTTGGAGTGGAGGAAGGATTTGTTGTGTGTGTATCTCTCAGAACCAAAAGAAAAGCTGTAAGAGCAATCAGTCGGTCAGAGAAGGGCAGCAACTGAGTAACGCCAGGGACCTCAGCCAAAAGAATCCACCTTCTCTCTCTCTCTGTTTTTAAGTAATATTTTATTGTGTTTTTGGTGAAAGTTTACACAGCAAATTAGGTTCCCATTTAACAATTTCTATACATATTGGCCAGTAACTTTGGTTACATTTTTCACAATGTGTCAACATTCTCATTATTTCTGTTCTGCTAGCTTCCCTGGCCCCCTTACCTTCTCATCTTTGCTTTTGGTCTCATGTAGATATTTTTTTTAAAGATCTCAGCACTCACTGGTAGTCTTTATTTTATGATCCAATCTATTATTTAGCTGAAAGATGGCCTCTGAGAATTGTTTCAGTTCAAAGTTTAAGGGATATCGCAGGGCAATAGTCTTGGGGGTTCCTCTAGTCTCTCTCTGTCTAATAAGTCTGGTCTTTTTTAAGAACTTTAGTTTGGTACTACATTTTTCTCCCATTTTATCCCAGACCATCTATTATGTCCCTGGTCAGAATGGTCAGTAGTGGTAGCCGGGCACCATCTAGTTCTCCTTGTCTCAGGATAGATGACGATATGGTTCATGTGGGCTATTAGTCCTGTAGATAGTTTCTTCTTTGAATCTTTGATTTTCGTCTTTCTCTTTTGCTCCAGATGAGTAAAGACCAACGGTTGCATCTTCGATGGCTGCTTGCAAGCTTTTAAGAGCCCAGATGCTATTCACCAAACTAGGATGTAGAACATAAACTTTATAAACTACGTTATATCAATTATCCGGGTTGTCCCACTAGACTATGATCCTAAGCCTTCAAATTCATTAAACTAGTCCCATGAGGTGTTTAGTTATGTCTAGGAAGTATCCATAATTGTGGCTCCTATGTGCTTTATTATATGTATGGATATATGTGTAGCCCACACAAACATGTATATACATATGCCTGTGGATACACCTGTGCGTGCACATGCATATACTCACATATGCCTTCCTATATACATACATGCATACATATCCACCTATATAACCACACACATGTTTTTTAGTTGTTATTGCTATTGTTGCAAAATTATATATGTTTTACCATTTACCAAAAACATCTCTTATTCTTGTGTACTTCTTAGTGTCATCATTTAGTCAAGTTGTGTAGACTTCATCTGCATTTGGCATTACCTTTCCCATCACCAGATATAAAAAGTGTCTATTACTAGAAAGTGGTTCCCCTTTTCTACCCCTCCTATCTCTGGTAACCACCAAAGAACATCGCTTTCTGTATGTATACCTATTCTTGTCTTTTTATAGAAGTGTGATCATATAGTATTTGTCTTTTTGTGATTGACTTATTTCACTCAACATGACGTCTTCCGCATTCATCCATGTTGTAAGATTTTTTGAAAACACATCATTATTCTTTATGGCTGTGTAGTATTCCGTTGTATGTATATAGCACAATTTGTTTACCCATTCATCCATGGATTGGCACTTAGGTTTTTTCCATCTTTTTGCTATTGTGAATAATACTGCAGTGAACGTAGGTGTGCCTATGTCTATTCATCTAGGGGTGGGATTGCTGGATCATAAGACATCTCTATTTGTAGCTTTTTGAGGAAGTACCATGGCATTTTCCATAGTGTTTGTACCATTTTACAATTCCACCAGCAGTGGATAAGGGTTCCAGTCTCCCCCACAACCTCATCAGCATTTGTTGTTTTCTGTTTGTTTGTTTGTTTTCTGATCAGTGCCATTTTTGCAGAGGGGAGATGGTATCTCATTATGGGTTTGGCTTGTGCCTCTTGAATGGCTGATGATCGTGAGCATCTTTTCATGTGTTGAATTCACCTTCTCTTAAGAGGCTGGAATTAATTTGATAGGTTTACCACCAGTGATTCCCTGTCCCAACCTTTTCATTCAAAATTCACTACGCATGCGTCTGATGGTTCCACTTGAGCCAAATGTCTACCCTGCCTTGATCAACTGGTTATAACTAGGAAAGCCAAGTCCTATAGCACAGAAGTGAGTTTCCATTGTATACTCGCAGTTTTCTCAGATAAAAAGAGAAATGTTGTGAGCTGGCCAGGATTCCAATGGGCTGTCTCCTACAAGGAGCCTGTGAAAGAATGAATGAGAGACAAGAAGAAAAACAGGAAGGCAAGATATTTACAAAGGTTGGTAAGAGGGGAAACAATTTTAAGAAAGGAATGGCTGTCAGGATCAGATAATGCAAAGAGGTTAAGTATTATAGGAACTGAAGAATATTTGTTAGTTTCAGTGTATGAGTATAGCGGAAACCAGACAGCTGTGGGTTGAGGAGTGTACAAGAGGTGGGAACACAGGAGCAGGAAGTATAGACTGCTATTTTGAGAAACTAGGCTATGAAAGGAAGGGGTTCCCAGGGAGGGTTTTATTGGTTTCTAAAACTTGAGAGGCTTGAACATGTGTATAGTCAGTTGTAAGGGATGTTGATGATAAAGGACTAGTGATAATTGATGGAAGAAAGACCTAGAAGTTATAAAAGGTGTTGCAATAGGTAGTTCATCGAATTAATGTTAAGCTAATTAATATCACCAATATTTCAGGAGAACAATATCAAACTAATATGACTCACTACTTAATACTGCTGGCAGAATTTTAGGAGAAATTCTTAAAACTTTGGAACATATTTTAAGAGCCCTAAATTCTTTAGAAGCACTAATGTATATACAACGTGTGTGCTAAGTTCAAATTATTCTTATCTAATTATTAAATAAAAATTCCTTAAAAATGTAATTGACATCTCATAAGCTATGTTTGTGATTTTCCCAGTTGATACATAATACAACTGCCTTTTTTTAAGTGCTCCATAACTTAAACTTTCTACTAATACAGATGTACAATTGTCCAAGTTAGTAAGGTTTTACTGTACTTGAAGATTCATTAGCTAATCATTAACCCTATGATTTGTGACATAATTTAATTCCAATCTGAAAATATATAATAATTTTATTACTTTCATATTGTGTAAAATGTGTGAGTGCCAAGTTATAAAAGAATACTGAAATTAAATTCATTTTTACATTATCTTGATTTCACTATTGTATTGAAGCAAGAGATGGCTGGAATTGCATATTGGAGATTATAAAGAGATATTAAAATGAAAATATTTTCTAGAAAAAAGAAGTACATTAAAAAATAAATGCAAGCATTGTCAGATTTAGTGAATAAAGCATATGACAATTAATTCTGTTTGCTTGTCAAGCTATAATAGTGTATTCTGACTGATCCTGTCAATTTCTGCTCCATACACACACGTAGATAAATCACGAATAGAGGAGTTACAATAGAGTATTTTGTGTTTTAAAAAAGGGAATATTTATAGTTGTGGTATGTCAATATGAGTACTTATCAGATGTATATTGATATTCCAGCCCATGTAATGATAGTACTTTAGAATTTACACAGTTATCAGTGGAAAGCATAGCAGTCTGTGTGGGAAAAACTAATATATTGGTGACACTTGAGAAAATAAATTGAATAGAACAAAAAGTGTTTATTTCCTAATGTAAGATTTCAATGTACAAGATATTTTAAATGACCATCAACAAATTGAAATCCATCTGAGTCTCGTTACAGTCTTTGGGAGAGGTTAAAACAATAAAATTTCAACTTTCCACAATTAATGAAAAGAAATTTCTAGGAACTCTAAAACACGATCTAGCCTTAAAAATGTAATTTTTTTCCCCAATTATACAGGCTTCATAGTGAAGAAAATTTATAATAACTGTAGGGTGGGCTGTCAAATGTATATGATAGCAACTTAGTCAACACATAAAGAGGTAATTTTTTTTTTTTTTTTAAGTATGAGTCTATACAGAGAGTTTATAGCATTGTAAGGACAGCCTTTAAAAGCAGTATGAATTTCAGCTTTGCCACTTACTGTCTAAGTGATCTTGGGCAAGTCATGAGCCTTTCTGTGCCTCAGTTCTTACATCTTAGTGTGACGATTATAATAGTACCTATTTCAATGGATTGTGATAAGGATTAAATGAGTTCATTTCCACAAAGTATTTAGAACAATGATGGCCCACGTGAGTACTACATAAATATTAGTTGTTATTATTCTGGTCGGGTAGCGGTTAAGAGCTACAGCTGCTAATCAAAAGGTCAACAGTTCAGATCCATCGGGCGCTCCTTGGAAACCCTATAGGACAGTTCTACTCTGTCCTATAGGGTCACTATGAGTCAGAATCTGCAGCAACAGTTTGGGTTTTTTTGTTTATTATTATTGTTATTATTTAGTCATCATAGCTTTAATCCATGTCTCAATGAATAAGCTTACAGAACTACATACAATTGTCAAGATTTAGTAAATATGAATTATATAATATTGACAGGACTTTGTGAATGCTATAGGAAGACCAAGTACAGATGAAAAAGTGAAAATAAGCCAGGCCACAACAAAAGGCTGGTCCAGGTTTAAGAATGATGACCTGGTCAAAGTTTATTTCTACTTTGCTTTATTACCAAACTGGCAACCAATCAATACAATGAGTAATAAGTCCAGGATATATACGGATATGATTCCCTAATGCCACCCTTTTTCTCAAAAAGGCATGCTCAGAGTCAGTTAGTGTTGGGCATCTTGTGTTGAGTAGGAGTCTGCTGGTTCATAGGAACCCAGAAACATGGTCTAGGTCTTTCTTAGAAAATTTTATGGAACTCCAGGGGGTTGGGTTGTGGAACATTAGTACAAAGGGACTGGATTATTACCATAAAAGAATCCTTGTTGACTTGTGAACAAGAATTTCTTGTTCATATATATATTATTTCTTGCTAAGGCATAGAACCTACTTCAGGTTTCAATGTATCAGGCCTGGCCAAGGCCCGTCAGAAAAAGGAAGAGTTAAAAATGGCTTTGGAAGTCTAAGAAACAGGAATACTGATGGTATCATGAATGAAACAGCTAATTTGGGGGTCTGTTTTACCATTCCTTATAGAATACAACAGATTATTAGCTAGAAGAAACTTTAACCAAAACTGAACCCATTTTCATCAAGTTGATTTCAACTTGTAGTGACCCTGTAGGACAGAGTAGAACTGCCCCACAGAGTTTCCAAGGAGTGGCTGGTGGATTCAAACTGCTGACATTTTGGTTAGCAACTGAGCTTTTAACCACTGCTGCCACCAGGGCTCCTTAAACCCAAAAACCAAACCCACTGCCATGGAGTCAATTCCAACTCATAGCGACCCTGTAGGACAGAGTAGAACTGCCCCATAGAGTTGCCAAGTAGCACCTGCTGGATTCGAACTGCCAGAGCATGATAAATCCACCACCTCATTTCATAAATGAGGAAAGCAAACTCCCTGTAGAGAGTTTGAGTGACTTACTGTGCTCACACAGAGATTAGCAGAACCAGGATCAGGACCCCAATCTACTGATTCTTGTTCAGTGACAGAGTTAAATGTAATTTACTATAGTGCAACATTCTGAAGCTTATTCAGTTATATATGAAAGCATATAGTTATTTTTAATTAATCAAAATACCCCATTTCCTTACTATGCTCATTAACAGTGTTTATTTTAGGTTAGATACTGATATTGAGTGGTAGGACTTCCTGAAAGCCATAGCTTGTGGACACGTTAATTCCTCCATCTGTCCACATTCCTGAGAGGCATATGAACCCTATCACGGAGCTTTTCTGCAGAGGAGAAATCACATGTTCCCAATATTTCCTCTTACTCAATTTCAGTGTGTATTTTTTCCCAATGGCTTATTTTTCTACTGTTCCTCAGTCCTCTTTAAGCATATATTGGTTGGTCATAAGAAGAATGGCATTCTGAAGTTTTGTTATTGAAGAAACAGATGAAAAGTAAAATAAGGACTCTGATCTTTATATGAGAGAGTTTAAATAAAGAAAAAGAGACACTAGTATAGAGATATTATTTTAAAATATGGAAATGGATAGATTCCAAATTTACTTTTGTCAGCCTTTGTTGTGATCACATAAGATATGATTATTTTTATTGCTTTATTGTAATGTTTTCTGGCAGTACTTATAATATGTTCATATTTTATTGTAGTCACTATTCTTGAGAATTTGTAACTCAACTGTTATTATAATTTGCCTAGGGCTGAAACTTGATCTTCAGATGTTTGGCTCAGGTATCATTTTTCAGTCATAACTCTTTAATCATCTTAAAAAGGCAATAATTAATATTAGATTGCCCACTAATACATGGTTGAAATATTGAACACTTTTGTTGTAATCTTACGGGAAAAAAAAATGATCAGAAACCTAGAAATGAAAATTTAAAAACAGTATTATGGAATGGCAATTTCAAAAACAAGGTTATTGTATTTTGAAATGGCATGGCTTCTAATTTTGACTGACTATGTATTAGGATAAGAGGCTTCATTCTTCTTCATGTCAAATTATTATTATTTCCCTGATAAGAATTTAGTGTTTGTAAGTATAGGAACACGGATAAAATATAAAGCTATACATTGACCCACAACTTCATAGCTTCTCCCTCTTTCCACTTCAGTTTTTTAAGGTTAATTCTACCTTTCCAAAATACCACTCACGTATTTGCCAAACTATGTTTGTCCCTCAATCACTTACTTTTCTGTTGTTGAGGCCATGGTTATCTTTTGCTTAGAAAATAGCAGTGACCTTTCTATGGCTTCCCTTTTCTCCTTTTTTTTTCTCTCTCTCTGTGGTACTTGAGAAGAGAAATTATCTTCTCTCTCTGCTCCTTCATGATGCCCAGCAGTGTTAGACACACCGTGGGCCTGTGGAGTGCATGCGAGGAATTTTGAGAGTTGGTGTCTGTGCCCCTGCCCACTTCAGTGCCTACTTCTTCCTCATCACTGTCCTGCAGATATCCCTGTCATCCTAATGAGAAAACTTCTAAGTTCAACATTCTGCATCACCCAGCACAGTCTACTCACCCTCCTTTATTTCTTTCTCATGTTGGTCCTATGCACCCCTATTCACTCACTTTAGGCTAATTTTCTCATCCTATTAATTTTACTTTGCCCTCAAATTTTCTTACTCTGTCCCACAGCACCTTACACATGCTGCCTCTTCACTTATAAAAGTGAATCTTGCTTCTGTTTTCCTTCGTCACGTTTAAACTTTACCACAGATATGGAAACATCGCAGATCTATATAGATCAGAAGAAAACTCAGAACCATAATAGTTCTTTTACCTTATCACTGTTATGAAATGACGTCCCTTGAAATCGTTCTTTGTACTCATTGATTAAATGCTATACGGAAAATCACACATCCGTATATTTTGGAATCCCTTCAGAATCATGGTCACCAACCTCATCTGAATCCTCCACATGCTTCAGTTTATTATTTTACTCCAGAAGTTCTTTCAACGGAGAACATGTTACATACATTCAATATCAAAATACAGGTAGTCTCCGTCTTATGACATATTCGAGTTATAACAAACCGCACTTATAACTGGCTTTTTTTTTTTGCCTCTTACAATTAGTAATGTGACTACATACCGTATTGCAGCACATACTTTGCTGATATTATCATTTTCAGATGTTCTCTCGCAGATACTCAATTTTATAATTTACTGTTCAAAACACTGCTGTACAGATTTAAGTTTTCTAAACTAAATCAGAGACTTCAGTTGCTTGAAAACATGGACCCAAAAGCTGATCACTGATCACTTTGCCAAAGTCAATAGACAGATTCGGTAAGCAGTGAGATATCACCTAGAAGTATATAAAGAAAAAAAGAAAAGGACCATGCAGATAACTCTCACTAATTTTCTGACTAGAAATGCCATCCCCATTCCCAGGGATAACCCAGATGATCCAGAACCTCCCACAGATGGAGTTATTACCGCAACTGACAGAACGCCAATGTTGTCCAACTCTTCTTATTCATTGTTGGAGTAAATTTTTATGATTTATGTATTTTTCTAGTATGTATGTGTTAAAATATATCTGTAAATTCATACGTAATGTTTCCAATCCCCAAAGACAAATAAAGATCAGATTTATAAAGATACTGATAATAAAAGGCAATAATGGAAACTAAAAAAAAAAAAAAAACAAAAAACTGAGGTATTTGACTTAAATCAGAACCAACTTATGTTGAAACGGAACCCTGTCATAAATTGGAAACAACCTGTAATACAAAACAACGTATTTTCCTTTAAAATACTTGGAAGTGCAAATACCACAACATAATATATGAAGGTTACTGACATGATCTTGGTCAAAGAAGATATTTTGGAGTTAAATAAGTTTTGAATTACATTTTGAGAGAAATGATAAATATGGATTGGCAAAAGAGAGTTGTTATGGTTGGAAGACATTTCAAATGAAGACAGATGGAAAATGTAAAATAAAAGATTATAAGACTTCTGAGAGCAGGGACAATTTCAAGTTTTTTTTTTCTTTTTTTCTGCTTATATATAAAGTAATAAGTACTGCAAAAACATAGCAAAATGCTAAGTGTAAAGTAGAAAATAAATATCAACCATAGTTCCAACATCCAGGAATAACCATGTTAATAGTTTGATTTATATTGTTTCTACAAAACTACATTTTTTGTTCAGTAAAACTGGTTCATCTCTCAAGAGACTAGCACCCGCAAGCTTTTAGAGACAATCAGGTCTGGGTTCAAACCCTAATCCTGACACTGGGTAGCTGTTTGACATAGATGTGTTAGTTAATCTCTGAGCCAAGTTTGCTTCCCTATAAATGAGGATAATAACTATCTTGTAGGGTTATTTATAAGGATTAAGGAAGATAATGTGTGTAAAGTACTTTGCACATAGTAGATACACTGCAGATCATATCAATTATCATGTCATTTTTGCTAGTATATTTAAGCTGACTTCTACACATATGTTCTTTAATTTTAAATTTTGTAGAGTCTGAATTAACGAGGCTTTATAGTATTGACAAATTAGGACACCTACAAAGAAGAAAGTATTGCTGTTGCTTTATTACAGACAAACTGACTACAAACAAAATATTTATTAGGTTTGGATTCTCTATAAGGACCCTCAGCCAATCAAATCTTTTCATTATAAAAGTGAAATTTTATTTTCTTGCAACAGTTTTTGAGTGCTTACCATATGAGAAGTTGAACTGTCCAAATTAATTAAAAATATACACATAAACTGAATTCATTATTGGTAATTTTGGCCACTGGATTAAGCAATGGCTATTCTGACGCTGGAAACCCTGGTGGCATAGTGGTTAAGTGCTATGGCTGCTAACCAAAGGGTTGGCAGTTTGGATTTGCCAGGCGCTCCTTGGAAACTCTATGGGCCAGCTCTACTCTGTCCTATAGGGTCCCTATGAGTCGGAATCGACTCGACAGCACTGGGTTTGGTTTTTGGTTTTGGTTTATTCTGACATGGTAAGGCATTGATATTTCAGTGGTAGAATTCTTGTCTCCCATTCGGGAGATGCAGGTTTGATTCCTGGCCAATGCACCTCATGCACAGCCACCGCTTGTCTGCCAGTGGTCGCTCGCGTGCTTCTATGATGCTGAACAGGTTTTAGTGGAGCTTCCAGACTAAGACAGACTAGGAGGAAAGGCCTGGTGATCTCCCAAAAATCAGCCAGTGAAAACCCTATGGATGACAATGGAACATTGTCCAATCTGCGACTGATCGTGGGGGTAACGCAGGTCCAGGCAGCATTTTGTTCTGTTGTGCACGGGATCATTATGTGTTGGGGCTGACTTGATGGAAGCCAACGATAGCAACAACATTCTGACAATAGCTAGAACTAGTTGAACGGTTAGGGAGATATGAAGATATCAAACTCATTAGTTATGTGGGAGTAATGAGGCTTTGGAATATCTTTTGATGGACAGAGAATTTTCTACCATTTAAAATAATATATATATATATATATATATAAAGAGTAATTTCAAATTAACTTGTTAAAATTAGATTGTAGGCAAATATTTGTTTTCCAATGAGAAATCACAGTTTTTATTGCAAGAGATTATGAGAGAGAATCCAAATGTATGACGATATTAATATTTTAAAATGGCATATCTATGCTTACTCTAAAGGAGCCCTGGTGGTGCGATGGTTAAATGCTCAGCTACTAAACAAAAGGTCAGCTGTTTGAACCAACCAACAGTTCAGTGGCAGTTCGGCGGGAAAAAGACCTAGCTTTCTGCTCCCATAAGATTATAGCCTAGGAAAAGTAGAGTAACTGTGAGTCAGAATTGACTCAATGACACACAACAACATGCTTACTTTGTCTTTGGAAGTAATTGACTTCACAAATGGCAAATATTAAAATGTTTTGTTTGTTTATTTTGTTTTGTTTTTAAGTAAAATCTCTGAAGGAAAATAAAGCTTTAGTCCAAGACTACTTCTTTGAAGTTTCAAATAGGACTTATGTTGAGAACTCTGGCTATTTCATTTTAGGGTAATAAATTAGTACATACGAATAATTGAAGATGAGAGAATCCATTAGTGTTATAAACTCTCCAAAACTTTTTAGACAATTTTTCAAGTATTTTTGATATACCTAACTAAAACAACATTTGCCTAAGCATTTTTCCTTAATATTTATTTCCTGTATATTTGTTATAATTTTATCTTTAAATTTTTCATTCACTTATGCTACCAGTCATCAAAATACTTTATAAGCACTATTTTATGTTGAAGAAGCTTCTAAGTCTCTTATGCTACTTTTTCTTTGGAAAACAATGAGTGATTTCCTCAAGATGTAGTAAATTTTGAATTTTGGAAGGTTTTGATTCATCTCTGAGTTCTTTGATTCAAGTTAATTTTAGTTTCAGTCAAATACTCCTAATCTCCAAAACTATATATAATGTAGTCACTATCAATTGTTTTATATGGAGTTACATGAAAGTATATCATGGGGAAAGGAGATGAATCCAGGTTGGTGTGATTTCAAAGCCAGGATCTCCTAACCATTGTGCTATACTATCCCTCATGTTAGTTATCCCCTCTCTTTTTTATACTTTCTCTTTCTATTCCAGAAACTGTAAGAAAAAGATAATAGATACAAAAATAGAAGTAAAATATTACTCTTATATCATTTCTTTTACTGCTAGCTGAAATGAATTTTCTAAATACAATCGTATTCGAAGCACACTAAACAAGCTTTGATTTAAAATAATTTTAAAGTGAATGTTTTTATGAAGTGAGCAAAACTCCTAATTTGTATGTTAATATATATTTCATGTATGGTGTTGTTTTAAAACTATAGTCCTTTAAGAATGGCAGATGAAGTGAATTAAGATTGCAACCTCTCTTACAAACTGTAAAGTGATAGAAGTATCAATTGCTGAAGTATTGATAGCTAAGCATTAATGGACTTTATAGTTAAGTGTTCTTTCAGAGAAAGGGAGGTAATTTTGAGAATCATCAATGTAACACACATTTTTTACTATATTTTGAGAGGAATTTAAAAATGAGGGCACAAAGTAATATTTTAATCTGTCTTTGAATATACCTAAATTGTTTTTTTGTATCATAAACATGCAGCACTGAGTCTTTTGAATAAGTAGGGCCAAACTCTTTTATTACTCGGCTAGTTATGAAAGGACCCCTGGTGGCACAGTGGTTAAGAGCTCAGCTGGTAACAGAAAGGTCAGCAGTTGGAACCTACCAGCTGCTCTGTGAGGAAAAGATGTGGCAATCTGTTTCCTCAAAGGTTTCCAACTTTGGAAACCCTATGGAGAAGTTCTACTCTGTCCTATACGGTTGCTGTGAGTTTGGTTTTAGTTATGTGTCACTTGTATTTATACGCTATATCTTAGTATATTGCCTCATATACATGGGAAAGCTGAACAATGAATAAGGAAGACCGAAGAAGAATTGATCCCTTTGAGTTATGGTGCTGGTGAAGAATATTGAATATACCACGGACTTCCAGAAGAACGAACAAATCTGTCTTGGAAGAAGTATAGCCAGAATGCTCCTTAGAAACAAAGATGGCAAGACTTCATCTCACTTACTTTGGACATGTTATCAGGAGGGACCAGTCTCTGGAGAAGAACATCATGCTTGGTAAAGTAGAGGGTCAGCGAAAAAGAGGAAGACCTCAATGAGATGGATTGACACAGTGGCTGCAACAGTGGGCTCAAGCATAACGATTGTGAGGATGGCACAGGACCTGGCAGTGTTTCGTTCTGTTGTACGTACGGTTGCTGTAAGTTGAGAAAGTAATGATCTATATGAGTATAGAAAATGCTTATGAAAAATGTATTCAGTATTCATTTAAGGACATATATATATATATGGCATAATAAGCCTAAAGATTAGCCCTATAGTTCAGGATGGGAAAGCTTTGTTTATAATTGCTTGGAATAATTTTAAAAATGAAGAAAAATGTTTTTACTTAGAAAAATAGACCAGCATTTCCTTTGACTAAGAAGAGTACCCTTTCTATGCTGATGTAACAAGCAAGAATGTGGCAAAATGAACTCTGGTAAAAGAAATAACTCATAGCTAGGCTTCCTTTCTCAACAAATTGTTCAGTTCTGCATATGGTGGCTAATCACCCATATTTCTATGGAAATAATACAGATTTATGAATGGTTAATTATCAGTCTGCCATTTATCTATCAAAAGAATAAAAATGCTTTTAAAATATGGTAATAATTTTATTTTAAGCTTCAGTATTAAATATACTGCACAGAATGTTATAATCACCATATTGTTACCACACTGGGTTAAAATGTGTACAATATTTTTTAATTATTTAAAAATGTGCTTATTCGGGGTGATTGGAACTCTTATGTGCTGCTGGTGGAATGTAAAATGGTACAACCACTATGGAAAACAATATGGCGCCTCCTTAAAAAGCTAGAAATAACATACAATCCAGCAATCCCACTTCCAGGAATATATCCTAGAGAAATAAGAGCTGTCACACGAATAAACATATGCACACCCACGTTCATTGCAGCATTATTTACAATCACAAAAAGATGGAAACAGCCTAAATGCATATCAACAGATGAATGGATAAACAAATTATGGTATGTATACACAATGGAATACTACCCAATGATAAAGAACAGTGATGAATCTGCAAAACATTTCACAACATGAATGAATCTGGAGGGCATTATGGTTTTTTTTTTTTTTTTTTATGGTGAGTGAAATAAGTCAATCACAAAAGGACAAATATTGTAAGAGACCACTATTATAAAAACCCAAGAAAAGGTTTACACACAGAAAAAGACAATCTTTGATGGTTACAAGGGAGGGGAGATCACTAACTAGTTAGAAGACAAGTATTAACTTTGATGAAGGGAAGACAACACACAATACTGGAGAAGTCAGCACAGCTTGACAAAGGCAAAGTCATGGGAGCTTCCTGTACACATCCAGACACCTTGAGAGACTGAGTTTACTGGGGCTGAGGGTTGGGGACCATTTTCTTGAGGGATATCTAGGTCAGTTGGCACAACATAGTTAATAAAGAAAATATTCTACATCCTACCTTGGTGAGTAGTATCTGGGGCCCTAGACTTTTTGAGCAGCCATCTAAGATGCATCTATTGGTACCATCCTATCTGGAGCAAAGGAGAATGAAGAAAACAAAGACACAAGGAAAATACTAGTCCAAAGGACTAATGGACCACATGAACCACAGCCTCCACCAGCCTGAGCCCAGAAGAACTTGATGGTACCCAGCTACCACCACTGACCTCTCTGACAGGGGTCATGATAGAGGGTTCTGGGCAGAGTGGGAGAAAAATGTAGAACAAAATTCAAATTCACAAAAAAGACCATTCTTAATGGTCTGATGGTGACTGGAGGAAGCCCTGAGACGATGGCCCTGAATATCCTGCAAATTCAGAACTGAAGGCATTCCCAAAGTCCATCTTTCAGCCAAAGTTTAGGCAGGCCTATAAAACAAACAGTAACACACATAAGGAGCATGCTTCTTAGTTCAATCAATTGTACTAGACCAAATGGGCAACATCTGCCCAAAAGCAAAGATGAGATGGCAAGAAGAGACAGGAAAATTTGGATGAATGGACACTGAGAATGCAGGATGGAAAAGGAAAGTGGGGGAGTGCTGATACATTGTGGGGACTGCAACTAACTGAAACAATATGTGTATAAATTTTTTGAATGAAAAACTAATTTGCACTGTAAACTTTCACCTAAAACACAATTAAAAAAAAAGTATACATTTGACATTCAGTAAGGATATGCCCAGATACCATATTTTTCATTGCCTCTCTAGGGTCGCTATGAGTCAGAATCAACTCGACAGCACTGGGTTTGGCTTTTGGCTTTCGGTCTCTAGAGCATTTGATTTTTCCCATAGTACTTAGTAGACCAAACCAACAAAACCCATTGCCGTTGAGTCGATTCCAACTCATAGCAACCTTATAGGACAGAGTAGAACTGCCCCATAGGGTTTCAAAGGAGTGCCTGGTGGATTTAAACTGTCAACCCTTTGGTTAGCAGCCGAACTCTTGAGAGTATATCTAAAAAATTTAAGTGAACTCTTCACATCCTTACTAATTATTAGACAGTCTACTCATTAATTTATCTGGAATATCTTTTAACTAAAAATGATCACTTAATTTGTTGCAGTATCTTCTATCATCAGCACTCACAGCTGGCCCTCTTTAAGAAATCTTTTTTTTTCCCATTTATTTGTGCTTTATTTATTTTTTTATTGTACTTTAGATGAAGGTTTACAGAACAAACTAGTTTCTCATTAAACAGTTAGTATACATATTGTTTTATGACATTGGTTAACAACCCCCCAACATGTCAATACTCTCCCTTCTCAACCTTGAGCTCCGTATTACCAGCTTTCCTGTTCCTTCCTGCCTTCTAGTCCTTGCCCCAGGGCTGGTGTTTATGGGCCTGTCCAATCATTGGCTGAAGGGTAACCTCAGGAGTGGCTTCATTACTGAGCTGAATGCGTGTCCAGGGGCCGTACTCTCAGAGTTTCTCTAGTCTGTCAGGCCAGTAAGTCTGAACTTTTTTGTGAGTTAGAATTTTATTCTATATTTTTCTCCAGCTCTGTCTGGGGCACTCCATTGTGATCCCTGTCAGAGCAGTCAGTGGTAGTAGCTGGGTACCATCTGGTTGTACTGGACTCAGTCTAGTGGAGGCCGTGGTAGAAGTGGTCCATTAGTCCTTTGGACTAATCTTTCCCTTGTATCTTTAATTTTCTTCATTCTTCCTTGCTCCTGAAGGGATAAGACCAGTGGAGTATCCTAGATGTCTGCTCATAGGCTTTTAAGACCCCAGATGCTACTCACCAAAGTAGAGTGTATAACATTTTCTTTATAAACCATGTTATGCCAGTTGAACTAGATGTTCCCCAAGACCATGGTCCCCACAGCCCTCAGCCCAGTAATTCAGTCCCTCAGGGAGTTTGGATGTGTCTCTGGAGTTTCCATGAGCTTTCCTTATACAAGTTGTGCTGGCTTCCCCAGTATTGTGTTCCGTCTTACCCTTCATCAAAGTTGCCACTTAACTATTGTCTGTTTTTTAACGCTCAAAAAAAGCTTAAAGAAATGTCTAAGAGCAGCTAAACAGGTCAGTCTTTTCCTCTCATGCTGTAGCAGTTGCCAATTTGACATGCTTTGTAAACAAAGTTGAAGATCTAGGTGGGTAGGGGACCCAGCATGGTATTGACCAAAGGGAGAGGCAGAACAGAGCCTAAGTTACTTGCAGACCTGGGAGGGAACAAAGAGGCAGATCTAACCAAAGTGAAAAAAAAAAAACTAAAACGTTTCATTCTGGGTATAATGTTGTCCTGTTCATTTGTACAACTTAACAGTTACATGCTTGCTTCTGTCCACAAATCCTAAAGAGAAGCTTGCCAATACATATGCAACATTCACATACATAATATCTGAAATTCAGCACTCCTACTCTGGAGAAAAATACCTTTTGGGTAAAATGACCTTTATAACCACAAAGAAAACCCTTGCTAACTACTGGTATGTATTCACGAAGTCTTTTGTTTGTAAATAAGAATGGATAACCAAGAATAATTGGACACTTGAGGCAAATCAATGCCATGAAAGAGAAGAATCAAGATTAATCAAATGAACAGCTGTGGCAGAAAAGCCAGCTAGCTGTCTGCCCTACCATAGATTCATGATCCTTGTTCATTGTGTAGAGTTTTCCTGAAATCAAATGCTAAGCCAGTGACTGCATTTCCCAGCCACCTTGCACCTAGGTGAGGTCATGTGACTGTCTTTCACCAGTGAAATATAAGAAGATGTGATAAAAGTCACTTCTTGGCCAAAGTAGTTAAGCTAGTTTGCCTTTTCCACCATCTCTTCTACAGCTTGTTTCTTCACTTTTTTTCTCCTCAAATATCACCTCCTTTAAGAGGCCTTCTTTGACATCCCTAAATGAAATTGCTCACACTCTGCCTCAACTCTATTATTCTTAGTTTGTCTTGCTTTACTTTTCTTCAGAGCACCTTTGACATGTGACCTTTGATAAAACGTTTGTTTTTTAAAATCTGTCTTCCCGTCGGAATAAAGGCTCTGTGACTTGTTGGGACTTTAACTTGTTGGGAGCTGTATCCCCAGCTCCTACCGTAGTGCCTGATACGTACCAAACATTCAATCCATGTATGTGGAATGAATGAAGTTTTGATAGTGGGAAAATGCATGTTGTCTTAGAAGCAGAAGCATATTTAAGTTATCGTTTACTCATACTGAGGTTGTCAAGAGGCGCTAGAGAAAAACTCAAGGAAAATTTTGCCTTGTTCATGTGTATGTAGGCCCAGGTGGTGAAACTTTAAAACGCCTGAGAATACAATGTCCAGGTCAGTATACTGACAAGAGTAGAGAGTAGTTTTTGAATTCTTGCTGCACTCACCTCTGCTCTGTGCGTTTTTGTGATTTCACAGCTCTTGGTTACACTTGAGAAGCAGCAGAATGCTTAAGTACTCTCTGAAGGTGCTGTTTTTGTTCAGCTTTCAAGCCAAAGGAGAAGTATGAAAATTAGGTACATCATACCTCATGAAATTTAAATAACAAAACATGCTACTTAGCTTAATAGTTCTCCTAGCTTTCCTATTGCTACATTTCATTATATACATATGGGAATTAGTGTTTTTGATATCACAAGTTGAGGTTTTTCTTCCCATTTTTGGGAAACTGACATGTTTTATTATTTATTCTAGTTCCTCAGAATGGATTGGGAAGATGAATATTCCCTTAATTCTTTTGACCTACATTGTTTATTAAATTCATTTCCCGGAGACTTGGAGTTTAAGCAGATCTTCAGTGACATTGAGGAAAAGATCAAGCAGAATGCTACAAGGTAAATATTGCTAATTATTTAAAACAAAGTGGTTTCATGTTTCATTTACATGAAGTTTACCTAGGCTAGTTTTAGTGTTTCCTGCTATTAGTTTTTAAATATCATTAAATTTTCTGAAAAAAAATTATTTAGGTCTTCCTCCTTAGAATTTAACATGATTGTCCTTATCTGCTTAGTGCTTTTAATAACACTGGAAAATGCAGTCACTAGCTTCAAATAAATAAATGAAAGCTTACTGAATGCCTGTTAGTATTTCTTAGAGTCTGCCAGTATTGATGTCCCAGATTTTCATTAATATATTTAGAGTTATAAAATAAGCTCAAAAATTAAAATTTTGAAATTAAAATGTTAAAATAGTAGCATAAGGCCATGGATTGCTTGAGGTTGTGAAAACAATATTAAAAATAAATTATCTTTACTTAATATTTGTTATTTTAAGTCTCCCTTCCACTTACATGGGGAGACTAGGTGCTCTGTAGAGGATTGCTGTGTCAAATTCAGTCTCCATCACCTACTCCAAAAGGTAGTACCACCAAACACTGGGAGGAGCAGGAACAACCAAATAGTTTCCTACTAACACATGTCCTTTGGTAGAAAAGACTTTGTCCTTATATGTATTTTCTGTGTCAGACAGCAGTGCCCTGGTGGCGTAGTGGTTAAGAATTTGGCTGCTAACCAGAAGGTTGGCAGTTCAAATCCACCAGCTGTTTCTTGGAAACCCTATGGGGCAGTTCTACCCTGTCCTATGGGGTCACTATGAGTCAGACTCAACGGCAAATGGGTTTTTTTGGTTTATAGTCAGGAGCTCTGGTTGCACAGTGGTTAAGATCTAAGGCTACTAACTAAAATGTTAGCAGTTTGAATCCACCAGCCACTCCTTGGAAACCCTATGGGACAGTTCTGCTCTGCCTTATAGGGTTGCTATGAGGTGAAATCAACTTGACAGCAACAGGGTTTACAGTCAGGCAGTTCCCCTATTTTAATCATTTGGTCAAATGTTCGAATAATTCACCTGGTATCGGTTAAAAATATGCAGACTGCAGTAAAAATTTCTAATATACAATGATATGTAGTATTTTCTTTTTTAAAATCCAAAGTTTGGTTATATTGAATTTTCAAAGATACAGAAACCTGCATAGGAAATATTCATCTAATATTCGTTTCCTCATGTTTTTCATGAGAATATAGTTCATTCGTCATCATAACAATGGGCATAAATAACTAGAATTCAAAAGTCTGTGAGTGGCACAAATAGTTAAACTCTTGACTATTAACCAAAAGATTGGTGGTTTGAACCCACACAGAGGTACCTCGGAATAAAGACCTGACAATCTGCTCCTATAAAGATTAAAACCCAAAACAGCCGAGAAAATCCTATGGGACATTTTTACTCTGTCACATGGGGTCACTATGAGTTAAAAAAATTGACTCGATGGCATCTAACAATGATACTATAGATTATATTTGATATTGTTGTTAGCTGCCATTGAGTTGGCTTCGATTTATAGTGACCTCATGTATAACAAAACAAAACTTTGCCCAGTCCTGTGCCATCCTCAAAACAGTAGGCCTATTTGAGCTCATTGTTACAGTCTCTGTGTCAGTTCATCTCTTTGAGGGTCTTCTTTTTTCTGACCTTCTACTTTACCTAGCATGATGTCCTTCCCCAGTAATTGGTCTGTCCTGATAACATGTCCAAAGTAAGTGAGATGAAGTCTCGCCATCTTCACTTCTAAGGAGCATTCTAGCTGTAATTCCTCCAAGAAACAATTGTTTGTTCTTTGGCAGTCCATGGTATATTCAATATTCATTGCCAACACCCCAATTCAAATTTGTCAATTCTTATTCAGTCTTCCTTTTTCGTTGTCCAGTTTTTGCATGCATATGAGGTAATTGAAAATACCATGGCTTGGGTCAGGCGTGCCTTAGTCATCAAAATGACATCTTTGCTTTTTAAAATTTTTAAAGAGGTCTTCTGCAGCAGATTTGCCCGTTGTAATCTGTAATTTGATTTCCTGACTGCTGCTTCCATGGACACTGATTATAGATCCAAGTAAAATTAAATCCTTGACAACTTCAGTATTTTCGCCTTTTATCATAAAGTTGTATATTGGTCCAGTTGGTGTAATCCATACCGAAGGCTGTAGTCTTTGATTTTTATCAGTAAGTGCTTCAAGTCATCTTGACTTACAGCAATCAAGTCAACAAGCAAGATTGTGTCATATGCATATTGCATTTTGTTAACGAATTTTCCTCCAATCCTGAGGCCATTTTCTTCATATAGTCAGTGTCTCGAATTATTTGCTTAGCATACAGACTGAATAAGTATGGTGAAAGGATATAACTCTGAGTCATACTTTTCCCAATTTTAAACCATGCAATATCCCCTTTTTCTGTTGGAATGACTGCCTCTTGATCTGTGTACAGCTTCTGCATGAGCACAATTAAATGTTCTGGAATTCCTATTCTTCACAATGTTATCCGTAATTCGTTAAGATTCACACAGGCAGATGCCTTTGCATAGTCAATAAAACACATGTAAGCATCTTTCTGGTATTCTCTACTTTCAGCCAGAATCCGTCTGACATCAGCAGTGATATCCCTAGTTCCACATCCTCACCTGAGTCCAGCCTGAATTTCTGGCCGTTTCCTGTTTATATACGGCTACAATCATTTTTTAATTATCTTCAGCAATATTTTGTTTGCATGTGATATTGTTTGATAATTTCCACATTCTGTTAGATCACAGTTCTTTGGAATGGGCATGGATATGAATCTCTTCCACTAGGTTGGCCAGGTAGCTGTCTTCCAAATTTCTTGTCATAGGTGAATGAGTACCTCTAGTGCTGCGTCCATGTGTTGAAACACCTCAGTTGGTATTCCTTCAGTTCCTGGACCCTTGTCTTTCACCAATGCCTTCAGAGCAGCTTGGACTTGTTCCTTCAGTACCGTTGGTACTTGATCGTATGCTACCTCCTGAAATGATTAGACATTGACCAATTCCTTTTGGTTCGATGACTTTGGGAATTCCTTTCATATTCTTTTGATGCTTTCTTCATCATTCAATTTTTTTGCCCATAAAATCCTTCACTATTGGAACTCGAGGCTTGAATTTTTTCTTCAGTCCTCTCACCTTGAGAAAT
The DNA here is from genome assembly GCF_030014295.1 of Loxodonta africana. Classification (NCBI taxonomy): domain Eukaryota; kingdom Metazoa; phylum Chordata; class Mammalia; order Proboscidea; family Elephantidae; genus Loxodonta; species Loxodonta africana. The sequence continues at coordinate 101,385,508 of NC_087343.1, read as the reverse complement.
GTCGATCGTGTTCTTCTTTTTTGGTTTACTGACTCTAGGAACTTTGACATTTCATCATAATACTTTACCATTTCTTCCTAAGCTGACCTTTGCAATCTTCTGTTCAGCTATTTTTTAAAACTGTGCTTTAAGTGAAAGTTTACAATTCTAGTCAGTTTCTCATACAAAATCTTATACACACATTGTTATGTGACCCTAGTTGTTCTCCCTACAATGTGATAGCACATTCTTTCTCTCCACTCTGTATCTCCCATGTCCATTCAACCAGCCCCATCCCCGTCTGCCTTCTCATCTCCAGATAAGGAGGTGCCCACATAGTCTCATGTGTCTACATGAGCTAAGAAGTACAATCCTCACCAATATCATTTTATGTCGCATAGTCCAGTCTTTTTCTGAAGAGTTGCCTTCAGGAATGGTTTTAGTTTTGGGCTAACAGAGAGTCCATGGACCATTACCTCTGGGGTCACTCCAGTCTCAATCAGACCATTAAGTCTGGTCTTTTTACTAGAATTTGAGTTCTCCATCCCACCTTTCTCCTGCTCCATCAGGGATTCTCTGTTGTATTCCCTGTCAGGGTAGTCATTGGTGGTTCCTGGGTACCATCTTGTTCTTCTGGTCTCAGGCCGATGGAGTCTCCAGCTTATGTGTCTCTTTCTGTCTCTTGGGCTCATATTTTCCTTGTGTTTTTGGTGTTCTTCATTCTGCTTGGCTTCAGGTGGGTTGATGCCAGTTGATGCATCTTAGATGGCTGCCTGCTAGCTTTTAAGACCCCAGATACTACTCACCAAAGTGGGATGGGAATGTTTTCTTAATATGCTTTGTTATGCCAATTGACCTAGATGTCCCCTGAAACCATGGTCCCCAGACCCCCATCCCTGCTACTCTGTCCCTTGAAGTGTTTGATTGTATTCCGGGAACTTCTTAGCTTTTGGTTTAGTCCAGTTGTGCTGACGTCCCCTGTATTGTGTGTTGTCCTTCTCTTCACCTAAAATAATTATTGTCTACTATCTAATTAGTGAACACCCCTCTCCCTCCCTCCCCACCCTCATAACCATCAAAGAATGTTTTCTTTCGTGTTTAAATCTTTTCCTGAGTTTTTACAATAGTGGTCTCATAAAATATTTGTCCTTTTGTGAGTGACTAATTTCACTCAGCGTGATGCCTTCCAGATTCCTCCATGTTATGAGATGTTTCTTGGATTTTTCGTTGTTCTTTATCAGTGTGTAGTATTCCATTGTGTGTTGTTCAGCTATTTTACTTCATTATGTCTTCCATCCACTTTAGCTACTCTGGCTCAAGAACAAGTTTCGGAGTCTCTTCTGACATTCATTTTAGTCTTTTCTTCCCTGTCTTTTTAATGACCTTTTGATTTCTTCATGTATGATGTTCTGTCTTTTGTTGTTATTGTTGTGGTTGAGAATATACACAGCAAACTTACACCAATTCAACTGTTTCTGCATATGTAATTCAGTGACATTGATTACATTCTTCAAGTTGTGCAACCATTCTCGCCCTCCTTTTCTGAGTTGTTCCTCTCCCATTAACATATATTCACTGCCCGCTAAGGTTCCTGTCTAATCTTTCCAGTTGCTCTTGTCGCTTTGATATAGATAGTTATTAAAAGAGCGTAATGCTCAAGGCAGACATTTTTGCTAGTTAAGCTTAGCTAGTGGTTTTAAGAAGACTTAAGGGGATATTTTTGGTGTACGTTTTAAAAGATTATTTCAGGGCAATAGTTGCAGGGGTTCATCCAGCCCCCTTTGCTCTAGAAAGTCTGGGGGTCTATAAGAATTTAAATTATGTTCTACATTTTCCACATTTTGATCAGCATTCTTCTATAGATTCTTTGATCAAAATGTTCAGTAATGATAGCCAGGCACCATTCGGTTCTGGCCTCATGGGAAAAGAGGCAGTTGTTCGTGGAGGCAATTAGCCACGCACTCCATATCCTCCATCTGTTCCTGACTCTTCTTCTTCCTCTGTTGCTGCATGCAAATAGAGACCAATTGTCCTGCCTTGGATGGTAGTTTGCGAGTTTTTAAGACCCCAGGCACTACGCAAAGAACTAAGAGGTAGAACAGAGGCATTAAACATGTTATTACACCAATATAATGGGATGTCCGATGAAAACATGACCCTAAACCTCCAGACAAGGAAACAAATCCCATGGGGTTTTTGGTTGTAAACAAGCAGCCTAAGCAGCTACTCCTTTTTTTTTTAATCATTGTTGTAAATATATTTATCACACAACTTTTGCCAGTTCAACTGTTTACAGGTGTGCAGCTTATTGATGGCAATTACAATTGACTGTGCAACCCTACCCTTAAAAATCAATGTGATTTTTCCAACACCATTAACCCCCTTTCCCCTCTCCCTCCCACCTCTGTTAACCAATAATAAACTTTAGTCTCTATACAGTTGCCTTTTCTTGTCTTTTTATATAAGCGAGGTCAAATATATGATGTTCTTGATGTCATCCCACAACTCTTCTGGTCTTCGGCCATTAATGTTCAGTGTGTCAAATATACTCTTTTTTTTTTTTTATTATTGTGCTTTAAGTGAAAGTTTACAAATCAAGTCAGTATCTCACACAAAAACCCATATACACCTTGCTAAATACTCCCAATTGCTCTCTCCCTAATAAGACAGCCCACTCTTTCCCTCCACTGTCTCTTTCCGTGTCCGTTTCTCCAGCTTCTAACCCCTTCTACCTTCTCATCTACCCTCCAGACAGGAGATGCCAACATAGTCTCAAGTGTCCACCTGATCTAAGAAGCTCACTCCTCACCAGCATCCCTCTCCAACCCATTGTCCAGTCCAATCCATGTCTGCAGAGTTGGTTTATGGGGATGGTTCCTGTCCTGGGCCAGCAGAAGGTCTGGGGGCCATGACCACTGGGGTCCTTCCAGTCTCAGTCAGACCATTAAGTCTGGTCTTTTTATGAGAATTTGGGGTCTGTATCCCACTGCTCTCCTGCTCTCTCAGGGGTACTCTCTTGTGTTCCCTTTCAGGGCAGTTATCAGTCGTAGCTGGGCACCATGTAGTTCTTCTGGTCTCAGGACAATGTAGTGTCTGGTTCATGTAGCCCTTTCTGTCTCTTGGGCTGGTAATTACCTTGTGTCCTTGGCGTCCTTCATTCTCCTTTGATCCAGGTGGGTTGAAACCAATTGATGCATCTTAGATGGCTGCTTGCTAGCGTTTAGGACCCCAGACGCCACTCTTCAAAGTGGGATGCAGAATGTTTTCTTAATAGATTTTATTATGCCAGTTGACTTAGATGTCCCCTGAAATCATGGTCCCCAAACCCCTGCCCCTGCTTCACTGGCCTTCGAAGCATTCAGTTTATTTAGGAATCTGCTTTGCTTTTGGTTTGTGCTGACCTCCCCTGTATTGTGTGTTGTCTTTCCCTTCACTTAAAGTAGTTCTTATCTACCGTCTAATTAGTGAATACCCTTCTTCCACCCCCCTCCCTCCCCCCTCTCGTAACCACAAAAGAATGTTTTCTTCTCAGTTTAAACTGTTTCTCAAGTTCTTATAATAGTGGTCTTATACAATATCTGTCCTTTTGCAACTGACTAATTTCACTCAGCATAATGCCTTCCAGGTTCCTCCATGTTATGAAATGCTTCACAGATTCCTCACTGTTCTTGATCAATACAGAGTATTCCATTGTGTGACTATACCGTAATTTATTTATCCATTCATCCATTGATGGACACCTTGGTTGGTTCCATCTTTTTGCTATTGTAAACAGTGCTGCAGTAAACATGGGTGTGCATGTATTTGTTCATTTAAAGGCTCTTATTTCTCTAGGATATATTCTGAGGACTGGGATTGCTGGATCGTATGGTAGTTCTTTTTCTAGCTTTTGAAGGAAGTGCCAAATCGATTTCCAAAGTGGTTGTACCATTTTACATTCCCACCAGCAGTGCATAAGTGTTCCAATCTCTCCACAGCCACTCCAGCATTTATTATTTTGTGTTTTTTTTGATTAGTGCCAGCCTTGTTGGAGTGAGGTGAAATCTCATTGTAGTTTTGATCTGCATTTCTCTAATGGCTAATGACCGTGAACAGTTCCTCATGTATCTGTTAGCTACCTGAATGTCTTCTTTAGTGAAGTGTCTATTCATATCTTTTGCTCATTTTTTAATAGGGTTATTTATCTTTTTGTAGTTGAGTTTTTGCAGTATTACGTAGATTTTAGAGATCAGGTGCTGATCAGAAATGTCATAGCTAAAAACTTTTTCCCAGTCCGTAGGTAGTCTTTTTACTCTTTTGATGAAGTCTTTGGATGAGCATAGGTGTTTGATTTTTATGAGCTCCCAGTTATCTAGTTTTTCTTCTGCATTCTTAATAACGTTTTGTATACTATTTATGCCATGTATTGGGACTGCTAACGTTGTCCCTATTTTTTCTTCCATGATCTTTATCGTTTTAGATTTTATATTTAGGTCTTTGATCCATTTTGAGTTCATTTTTGTTCATGGAATGAGGTATGGGTCTTGTTTCATTTTTTTGCAGATGGACAAATATACTCTTAAGACTGTCTCTAAATTCAGATGGGATATATTCAAGGTCATGCTTTGGCTTTTGTGGGCTTTTTAACCTTCTTCGGCCTCAACTTGAATTTGCATATGAGCAGTCGATGGTCTGTTCAGCAGTTGACCCCTGGCCTTGTCTTGACTAATGATGCTAAGCTTCTCCATTGTCTCATTCTACAGATGCAATTGATTTGATTCCTGTGTATTCCACCTGACAAGGTCTATACGTATAGTCATTGTTTGTGTTATTAAAAAGGTATTTCCAATGAATACGTTGTTGGTCTTGCAGAATTCTATCATGTAATCTCTGTTATTGTTTCTGTCACCAAGGCCATTATTTCCAACTGTTGATCCTTCTTCATTGTTTCCAGCTTTTGCATTCCAATCACCAGTACCATATTTTTATGCAAATAACGTGAGTCTCTATGTTTGTTTGCCAACCATGCCCCTCATCGAGGTATTTTCACAAGTGCCTCTATGCCAATTTTTTTTTTACATGTTGCTGTAAAAAAAATTAGCAAAGCACACTTAGGAAAATATCTCACTTGTGGAAGGCATGATTGGCAAACAAATGTAGAAGGCATATGTTATTTGCATAAAAATATGGTAATTATTGTTTTTGATCAATTTCAGACTGTAGAAGTTGGTAAAAATCTTCAGTTTCTTTGTCTTTGGTATTACTGGTTGGTGCATAAATTTGAATAAAAGTTGTATTAACTGCCCTTCCTTTTAGGTTTATGGATATTATCCTATCACTGACAGCATTGTACTTCAGGATATATCTTGAAATGTTCTTTTTGACAATGAATGTAATGCCACTTCTCTTCAATTTGTCATTCCCAGCATAGTAGACCATATGATCGTCCAATTCAAAATGGCCAATACCAGTCCATTTCAGCTCACTAATGCATAGGATGTTGATCTTTATGCTTTCCATTTCATTTTTGATGACTTCCAATATTTGATATTACATATGAATATCAAGCAACTACATTAAACCTTAGTATAATTATGTATTTATGTAATTTATATAAAAAAATAAGAAACTCACTGCCTTCTAGTCAATTCCAGCTCATAACAATCCCATAGGGTTTCCAAGCCTGTAAATCTCTACAGAAGCAGACTGCCCCATCTTTCTCCTGAAGAGCCCCTAGTGGTTTTGAATGGCTGACCTTTCAATTAGCACTTGATTGCTTTCACTACTATTTATATATATTGCAAAACACAGTTTCTAACTCAAAAAAGGAGCTTGCAAATGAAAATTATAGTAGGTAATATAGATAAACAGATCATTTATCTAAATTCCAGAAATTCTTATATTAAAACAAATTTTAAATATTTTCAAAAGTAAACTCCCTTCACAATGATTTTTAAGTTTTATCCAAACAAGGCAAGTTATTGGACTCTGATGCTTTTGTTATAGACTGCTTCATTTTTATTTGCAAAAGTCATTTGTACTTATTTTCCTGCCCTACCTGGTCAATAAGAAATCACGTTTAAAAGTAAAACAGTGATTAAATATTGTATTTTGCATTCATAAATTGTTATTTAGGTTGAAACTCAGATGTTAGTATTAAAAAAGTAAAATATAGTATGGTATATAAAAAGATATAATTTTTAAATTAAAAATATTTTATTGCCCATATATTATAACGGACCTAGAGCAGAACTACCTCAAGTGGCCATTGATCTTCACAAGGGATAAAATAAGGAAGTAGTGGTATGTGCTGTATGCTACATTTAGAATCAAGACTATTTTTCATCAAATTCAATTATGTTTTTATTATACTCCAGAGAATAAACATAATAGTATAGGGCGTATATATTTTCAAAATAAAATACTGAATAATAACCATGGTTCAGAAGAGTGTAAATCATTTATGTACTCATTTATTGCCTTCTAACAGAATAGCTTTTAGAAAATTGTATGTCACGACGAATCAGTTATGCCACACTTACACTGCAGTCGTTGAATTACCCTTGGCATTTTTGTATTCTAACAGTTCTATTTATCTCCCAATGGTGTACATTGAATAAGGAATGAACATCTGTATGATATGCGTTTTCATGATACTTTTAAAAGAAAAATACATTAGTAATTCATTTTTAAACATGGTATTTCTCCTTATACTTGAATTTTTAAAGTTGTATTTCTAGCAGTGACCCTGACATCTAAAGTGTGGATTCCTCCCCTTTTTTTAATATCATCAGGTTTTATGAGCCACAGGGTCTTTTGCTTCCCCCAAACAGTGATTCACAGGAACGGAGCAATGTGTCCAGATGTCACTGACCTGCACCTGCTTTTCAAGAGAGGCTGTCATTTTCTCAGACCATTTTCAATTTTACATCCCCGTTTCGATTCAGGTCAGAGCTGGTGACTCCTGAGTCTGACAGTGGAAATCAGTGATGGTGAATCATTTACTGTGAGGATGTAGCAAATAACCTGCCAGAGAGGAATACTGTGAATGTCGAATCCACAGACTCTGTTAGTTCAGTAACTAAAAGCTACACATAGCAGTGAAATATTTTTTGAGCTAAAATGAATTATTAGTTCAACAAGATAATGAGGTAGAGAAATTTTCTTTGGCACACAATATAACATGAAATGATTTTTACCTCCTGGTGCTCAATCGAATAGATATATCATTAAGAGTTTGTTTTACTTTTCCATGTTCTGATTTCAGACAACCTCAGTGTGTACCTCAGGAAGTAAGTTTTGCTGGTACTAGTGCAGGATTACTACTTGTTTTGTTTGTTTTTAACCTAATGAAAGAGCAGGAAGTGCTACCAGAGATAAAATCATTGTCTTAATCCAGCAGATGCTGGTGGGGGGAGACATTCGTTTTAATTTGTGAGAGGGCATTAAGCAAATAGTTCCTATAAATTTAGCCATGTTTATTCATGAGAGGATACATTTTCCATAGATTACACTTAATTTTCACATAATACTTAAATTATTTGAGGCTGAACAGGCATACCTCGGAGATATTGCCGGTTCAGTTCCCGACCTCTGAAATAAAGCAAATATTGCAATAAAGCAAGTTACATGAATATTTTTGGTTTCCCAGTACATTTAAAAGTTATATACTATAGTCTATTAAGTGTGCAATAGCATTATGTCTGAAAAAACAATGTATATACCTTAATTAAAAAATGCTTTATTGCTGAAAAATGCTAACCATCACCTGAGCCTTCAGCGAGTCATAACCTTTTTGCCGGTGGAGGGTCTTCCCTCGATGTTGATGGCTGCTGACTGATGAGGGTGGTGGTTGCTGAAGGTTGGGGTGGCTGTGGCAGTTTCTTAAAATAAGACGACAATGCAGTTTGTCACATCGATTGATTCTTCCTTTAATTAAAGATTTCTCTGTAGCATGCGATGCTGTTTGATAGCATTTACCCGCAGTAGAAATTCTTTCAGAATCTAAATCAATCCTCTCAAATTCTGCCACTGCTTTATTGACTAAGTTTATGTTGTAATATTCTATGTTCTTTGTGGTCATGTCAACAGAGCTCACAGCATCTTCACCAGGAGTAGATTTCATCTCAAGAAACCACTTTCTTTGCTTGTCTGTAAGAAGCAACTCCTCATCCATTAAAGTTTTATCATGAGATTGTAGCAATTCAGTAACATCTTCAGGCCCCACTTCTAGTTCTCTTGCTATTTCCATCACATCTGCAGTTACTTTCTCCACTGAAGTCTTGAACCTCTCAAAGTCATCCATGAGGGTTGGAATCAACTTCTTCCAAACTCCTGTTAGTGTTGATATTTTGACCTCCTCCCACGAGTCATGAATGTTCTTAATGGCATCTAGAACAGTGAATCTTTCCCAGAAGGTTTTCAATTTACTTTGCCCAGATCCATCAGAGGAATCACTATTTATGGCAGCTATAGCCTTATGAAATGCATTTCTTAAATATTAAGACTTGAAATTCAAAATTACTCCTTGATCCACGGGCTACAGAATGATGTTGTATTAGCCATCATGAAAACAACATTAATCTCCCTGTACATCTCCATCAGAGCTCTTGGGTAAGCCGGTGCACTGTCAATGAGCAGTAACATTTTGAAAGGAACCTTTTCTTTTCTGAGCAGTAGGTCTCAACAGTGGATTTAAAATACTCAATAAACAATGTCGTAAACAGATGTGCTGTCATCCAGACTTTGTTGTTCCATTTATAGAGCACAGGCAGAGTAGGTTTAGCATAATTCTTAAGGTCCCCAGGATTTTTGGAATGATAAATGAGCATTGGCTTCAACTTAAAGTCACCATCTGCATTAGCCCCTAAGGAGAGTCAGACTGTCCTTTGAAGCTTTGAAGCCAGGCATTGACTTCTCTCTAGCTATGAAAGTCCTAGATGGCAGCTTTTTCCAGTATAAGGTTGTTCTGTCTACATTGAAAATCTGTTGCTTAGTGTAGCCACCTTCAGCAGCTATCTTAGCTAGATCTCTTGGATAACTTCTTATAGCTTCTATATCAACACTTACTGCTTCACTTTGCACTTTTATGTTATTAAGACGGCTTCTTTCCTTAAACCTCAGGAACCAACCTCTGCTAGCTTCAGACTTTTCCGCGGCTTCCTCACCTCTCTTAGCCTTCCTAGAATTGAAGAAAGTTAGAGCTTTGCTCTGGATTAGGCTTTGGCTTAAGGGAGTGTTGTAAGTGGTTTGATCTTCCATCCAGACCACTAAAACTTTGTCCATATCAGCAATAAGCCTGTTTGGCTTTCTTATCATTGGTATGTTCACTGCAGTAGCAGTTTTTATTTCCTTCAAGAACTTTTTCTTTGCATTCACAACTTAGCTAACTATTTGGCACAAGAAGCCTAGCTTTCAACCTGTTTCAGCTTTTGACATACCTTCCTCACTAAGCTTGATCATTTCTGGCTTTTGATTTAATGTGAGATATCTGTGCCTCTTCCTTTCATTTGAACACTTAGAAGCCATTGTAGGGCTATTAATTGGGCTAATTTCAATATTGTCACATCTCAGGGCATGGGGAGGCCTGAGGAGAGGGAGAGAGATGGGGGAATGGCCAATCGATGAAGCAGTCAGAACACATACAACATTTATAGATTAAGTTCACTGTCTTACATGGATGCTATTAGTGGCACCCCAAACAGTTACAATAGTAACATCAAAGATCATTGATCACAGATTCACCATAACTGATATAATAATAATGAAAAAGGTGAAATATTATGAGAATTACCAAAATATGACACAGAGACATGAAATGAGCACATGCTATTGGAAAAATGGCACTGATAGACTTGCTTGACATAGGGTTGCCACAAACCTTCAATCAGTAAAAGTGAAATATCTGCAAAGTGCAATAAAATGAGGTATGACTGTATATGAAAATTTTCTTTAGAGTGTTCCACATGATAGCTTAAATGCCTGAAAGAAGTAACAAAAAGAAATCTGCAAATATGCCATAAAAGTTGAACTTCTTATAAGTAGACCCACAAATCAGCTAGCGGACACACACATGATAATGTATTTTTTAGCCATAAAAAATTATGTAAAATGAAAATTATTCATTTCCAAGACTGTACTTTATATTTCTGGCAGTATTTTGGAGCTTATTTTACAATAAGAGTATATAAATTAATATTTTCTTTTTTAACTTTCTGTGTTTTTATTTCTCTTTTGGGTTTCTTTATTCTTCTACACTCCACCTGACAGAATGCCTACCCCTTTTCCTATCCTACCGAACCATACCAGGCCACAGGGAAAGAAACTTGAAGGAGGCCACTTTTCCTCTCTATCCTTTATCCTGGAGTAAGACCTAAACAGCCATTTTTCAGTTTCCTCTGTCTGGGTCCTATCTAGCCCTCGGATCCTCCTCAGAATTAAAATGCTTCCCAGACAGATGGCATCCTGGGCCTCAGGGGTTCAGTGGCCTAAACTTTCCCCAACCCATTTATCCTTTCTACTTATTAAACTTTAGTCCTTTCACTGAAGCTCTCAACCTGAAGTCTGGTGATTCTTGCAGGTGAAAGTGGGAATGAGTAAGAAGGCTGGAATGAGTACGGTAAATGTGGAGTCAGTAGCACCACTAGAAGATTATTAAGAGATTCTTTCAAGTAATATTCTAAACATTTCCTAAGTATAACTTATTTTTAGGTGTACTAGCTTCACTTACTCTAAGACAAATAGGCGTAAGACAATAAGGAATTGCTATTGAAGATATTCCTAAAGAATATTATTATAATTATCTTTCCATGAGAAATAAAGAAAGGGAAGCAAGTGTCAGCCTGTATATGAGCTGTTATGATAATTAAAGTATAAATAATATTATTGCAATGAAAATCCAGGCCCGATAGGGAGACTGAGCCAGTAATAGGACACCATTTCTTAGCAAGGGTCTTAGTTAATGGGCCAGTAGTAAGTAATCCCCCACTTCTGAGGTAAAAACCTGGAGTGCCTGGTGAAGAGCTGGTCTGATTCTGAGGGCAGGAGAAGGGGAGGGAACACTCCAAGAGAACTGAGCCCTGGTAATGAGATACAACTGCTGTGGCTGGCTCATCTTTCCTAATTGGTGATCCCTTGAGATTTAACCCAACCATGTCATCTTCACTTGGAAAAGATCCTCGTCAAGGAGCAACACAGTCAACACCTTTTCTGAAAAGGGTCACTAACACCACAACTATTGCTGATCACAGTCCTAATTCTAGAATGCCAGAAATGAGAGTAACCTTCCATGGGACCTGTGTTGGGAGCAGAGGAGGGGGTAGTATCATTGCCACTAAGTCTGTAAGAGGAACTTTACCCCTTTTTCTGAAGTAGCTCATGTTGAGTGCATATAGCTCAGTTAGTGAGACAGCTCAGGGAGCCATCTGGGACAGGAATCAGTCAAGACTTGGTTTAGACTGGGTTAGGTACTGTGGTAGATGCTAAAGATTTAGTCATGAAGAAGATACACGTTCTTGCCTCTGTGGATGTTATAGTTTCTTGGTCTTTAACAGAGTTACTGGTACTTTTGGCCAGAAATAAATCAAAATATTTCATAGTGTAGGAAACCCTGGTGGTGTAGTGGTTAAGTGCTACAGCTGCTAACCAAGGGGTCAGCAGTTTGAATCCGCCAGGCGCTCCTTGGAAACTCTATGAGGCCGTTCTACTCTGTTCTATAGGGATTTCATAGTGTCTTCCATAATTATTTCTACCATTTAAGTAAGATAAGTATGCTATTACATCAAAGTTACAAGAGTTTGGTGGCACTTATACAAACTCATACAAATTATTTCCAACTCTGACCTCTATGCTAATGCCAGGCTCATCATGTCTACTTCAGTGTCTGATGGGAAAAAAAAAAGTTACCGGTGAGTTGATTCTGATTCATAGTGACCCTATGAGACAGAGTAGAACTGCCCCATAGGGTTTCTGAGGAGTGGCTGATGGATTCAAACTTCTGAGCTTTTGTTTAGTAGCCATACTCTAAGCCTGTGTGCCACCAGTGCTCCAAACTGCACATTGGATTTTCCTTCCTCAAAACTCTTTCTTCCTTCATTTGTCCCATCTCAGTTAATAACAACTGCATTCTTAAACTAAAACCGATGAAATTATCGTTGACCTCTCTCTTTCTTACCCTTATGCCAATCCATTTGATGGTTTGTTCTATCATCAGAATAATCCAAAATCTTATCACTTCTTACCCCTTACCTCTACTACACTAAACCATGCTATCATCACCTTTTACCTGGATTATGAAAATAACCTGCTAACTGGCCTCTCCATTTCTACCTTTAACCCCCTATGGTCTACTTGATACATAGCAACAATAGTGATACATGTAAAAGTAAGGCACATCCTGTCATGCCTCTGTTCAAAACCCTCCAATGTTTTTCCATCCCACTTGGAGTAAAAGCAAAGTCCTTATGGTGGTCTTGTTACTGTTTCTCAAACTTGCTAACCACACTCTATATATTTGCATTTTCTATTACTTCTCTCTGGAAAATTCCTTCTCTAGTTATCCATGCTTCCTTGGAATCTCTGCTCAAATATTACTTCAACAAACAGCCTTTAGGGGAAAATCCAATCTTTTTCTCTTCCAACCTCTAGTGGCTCTCAGCATTCTTTGACTTGTGGCCACATCACTCTAGTGTTTGCCTCTCTGGTCACATTGCCTCCTTGTCTTCCATCTGTCAAATCCTCCTCTGCCTCACCCTTATAAGGACACTTGTCATTGGATTTGGACCCATCCAGATAATCCACAATAAGTGCCTTCTCTCAAAATCTTTGACTTAATCACATCTTTTGCCATATAAGGTAATACTCACCCTTTTACCTTATAACGTAATATTCCCAGATCCTAGGGATTAGGATGTGGATATACCTTTTTGGGGTCAACCATTCAGCCCACACAGGCATCTTAGTGTATTTGCTTTCTCTTAAGCTAGTGCAAAGTTATCTGAAAAAAACTCGTTGCTGTTGAGCCGATTTTGACTGGTAGTGACCCTATAGGGCAGAATAGAGCTCCCCCGTAGGGTTTCTAAGGAGAGACTGGTGGATTTGAACTGCCGACCTTTTGGTTAGCAGCCAAGCTCTTAATCACTGTGCCACCAGGGCTTCATGGTGTAAAGTTAGATGAGTTCAGTGTGCTAGAAGAAGCAGTCTTCAAATGCTAGTTTTTTCTCTTAAGTATTTTTTTACATCATAAAACTAGTACATACCAAAAAAACCAAACCCAGTGCCATCGAGTCGATTCTAACTCCTAGCGACCCTATAGAACAGAGTAGAACTGCCACATAGAGTTTCAGAGGCGTGCCTGGTGGATTCAAACGGCCGACCCTTTGATTAGCAGCCATAGCACTTAACCACTATGCCACCAGGGTTTCCAAAAGTAATACATAGTCATGATAAAATTTCAAACATTATAAAAGGGCAGAGATAAGGAAAAGTTTCCCTACACTTATGACCCTGCTAGTCTTGTCCTTCAAAGGTAATATATATTGATATTTTATTGTATAACTTTTCAAAGATGTTCTCTACATGTACAAACATAGGCATTCACCCAGAGTACATTTTGTTTTTTATACAAATAGGAATTACATGTAGGTAGTGCAACTGGATTTGTTAGTTTGTTTTTTTAGCTTGACAGATTTTAGAAATCCCTGTTCTTTTTAATTTTACTTGTTGAGTGTGCAACAGTATGTTAAGCCAATCTGCTCATGAGCATTTACCTTGTTTCCAATCTTTCTGGTATTAAAAACAGTGCTGCCATGGACATCCATGTGTGTATGTCCTTCCAGGCAAATGAGAAGTTATGTATGAGATTGTTTCTTAGGAACTGTACAGTCAGCTGTTGCAAAATTGTGCTCCAGCAGTGTTCCAACCGTGTGCTCTCCCAGACGGTGTGTGAGAATGTGTGCTCTGTGTTCTGTCTCCTCACACTCTGACCACAGGTATTATTAAAACCTTCAGTGTGGAACTTCTGAACAAATCTCTTGTCTTGCTTTTTTTTTTAAAATTTTATTAGGGCAATGAAGCTATAGACTGGATGAGTTCCCGAATCTCTTCTGCTTCTTGTTACTATATACATTTCCCTCCTGTCTCTTCCTCAGAACAAGAGTTAAGGAATCGGAACAGAATCAATGCTGGTGCAGTTTCCCTAATTTTCTCCTCCTGATTTCAGTTTGTATAGTTTCATTGGAATAAGCAACATTCTGACTTTAGTAATTGTGCTGAAATTACTGCGTAAGCCTCCATAGATAAAAAAGGAAGCACATTAACTTATTATGGCTTGTCATGAATATTAAGCTGCTACAGCAGTTGGTTTATGTCCTTCTATCTCTATTGTACATTTCTGGAAAACTCTCATTATATTGTTGACATAGCCCTGGACCACTTTCTGTCTTGCCTCCATCACTACAGTCTATGAAAAATGAGCCCAAATCAAATACAAAT